>NW_027619351.1:0-7500 GCF_964187855.1 Myxine glutinosa
GTTGCCTCCGAGCTTACCTGCTCCTTACCCTAACCTAACTACCTGGGGAAGGCCCTCTGGCTCTCTCCCCACTCCGTGCCCTCTCTGGCACTGGGCTGCCCGATCCACACCCGGGATCCTCAGGCACCCACTCACAACTACCGGCTCCCAGAGCCCACCTGCGGCCTCACCTGGCCGACATCCTCACAGTGGTGGAGTGCCCAACCAACTACACACACTAACAGGCTACACGCCCAGCCATTTCCACAACACTAATGCACCCATCCACAACACCATTCTGCAACCGCACCACAAATGCCAATATCCAACCACAATTTTCCTGTACCCTCTACCTAACACTTACACTACCCGCCCCGGGTACTCGTGAAAGGGGTCCACTCTTCCCCCATCCACACCTTCGCACCACGCACACCACTCCATACCACTTACTCCAACTCTCTCCACACACCTGTACTTGCACCCTGTGCTCTCACACCTGGTGCCACCTGCACCCTTCTCTCCCCAAGCGCATTCGCGCTGATCCACACACTCACTACTCATACACTGCTCCACACACCTGTCCAGTTGCACACCTGTGCAATCACACCTGTTCAATTCTCACACACACGGCATCATCTCAGCTAACTACTCCCTTCTGAAACTTGCGCTTCCCAGTCGTCCCTTTAAACTATTGCGCTCCCACGTCATTATCATCCATACTAATCTACCTGCGTCCCCACTACAGGTATCAGTCACTAACTAAACTTAACGTCACCTAATGTCAATCTTCGCTAGATCCCTACACACCATATCCTAACCCACCCGGGCTAGTTTTCACTGCCATACACCCCATAAGCTATTGCTCCTTTGCCCCCCTATGGGAAAGGTGGCAGGGATGCCACCCTCTCCCACCGGGCCTATCGCTCCTCAATCCCCCAGTCCTCTGGCACTAATAAGCCCCCCTTATTCAGAGGTACTGGGTCCCGCCTCGGCATCTAAAGCCGAGGCAATCCACGGGGGCGCCTGCTCGCCGGTGTAAGGTCTTATCCGGTCGGCGTGGACGATCCGAGGGAGGGCTCGTGGCCCCATTTTGATCTTAAAGACCACGTCACAGATTTGCGACAGGACGACTCCTGGGCCTTGCCAGGGGGAGGTGAGTTTTGGGCACCTTCCCTTCCGCCTCCGGGGATTAAAGAACCAAATCTTCGTCCCCGGAGCGTATTGACTCCCCTGGCTCCGGTCGTCGTACCTGCGCTTCATCTTTTCCCCCGCCAGATGGAGTTGGCGGCGGGCGAAGGCATGGACTAGCTCCATGCCTTCCTCTAGGTGACGTGCGTACCCCTCCCTCGGCGGGTTAACCACTGTGTCTGGCACGGGACCGCATAGCAAGTCGGCGGGAGCCCGTAACTCCCGCCCATACATAAGCAACGCTGGACTGCATGCGGTGGCCCCGTGCTGGCTGGTCCGGTAGGCCATAAGCAAATAAGGGAGATGTTCGTCCCAGTCATCCTGACGGGTGGTGGTGAACAGTGCCAGTTGTTGGATTAAAGTTCGGTTGAATCTTTCCACCATCCCGTCAGATTGAGGTCTTAAAGGCGTTGTCCTGGTTTTTCGAATTGACAGGAGACTGCACACATCTTTTAGTAATTTGCTCTCAAAATTTCGTCCCTGGTCGGTGTGCAACTCCTGTGGAATCCCATGCCGGCACACAAATCCTTCCACGAAGGCCTGCGCTACCACCCCTGCTTCTTGGTTGGGGAGGGCGTAGGCCTCCGGCCACTTGGTGAAGTAGTCCATCACAACGAGGATATACTTATTACCTTGGCGGGTGCGGGGCAGCGGTCCTAGAATATCCATAGCCACCCGCTCAAGGGGGGCCCCCACCTGATGTAATTGAAGGGGGGCCCTCATCCTCCGTGCTGGTCCCTTTTTGGCAGAACAGGCGTCGCATCTCCGACACCAGTCCTGTATGTCGCGCCCCATATTCACCCAATAGAACCTCCGGCGGACCCGAGATATTGTCTTTGTCCTGCCCAAATGGCCGCCGGAGCGGGTACCATGCACCTGTTGCAATATGACGTTCTTGAATTTGTCAGGGACTATCACCAGCCAGGAAGTTCGATCAGAGGGAACCTCCACCCACTTGCGATACAAGATGTTGCCTTTCAATTCCAGGGTCTGCCACTGAGCCCAATATGCCTTTGTTTGTGCCCCGAGGGGGGTGACCTCTTCCCCCTTTGGTCTTTGCCCCAATTTGACCCATTGGAACACCGGCCCCAGAACAGGATCCTCCTGCTGGGCCGTGCTCCAAGCCAACTCTCCAAATTCCTCGTCCGCGGTTAGTGGCAAAATTGGCCCTCTCACCCGGGTTGCCCGGACGACGAGAATCGGGGCGGAATCGCCCAATTGCTCCCTCTCCTCGTGTCTCGCACAAAATTTACAGTTTTCCCCCAGACAAGGACGCCGAGAGAGTGCGTCCGCATTACCATGGGCCTTCCCGGCCCTATGGGCCACATCAAAATCGTACTGCTGCAACTTTTCCAACCACCTTGCAATTTGGCCCTCCGGTTCCTTGAACCGAAGGAGCCATTGCAAGGAGGAATGGTCAGTTCTAACCAAAAATTTCCGCCCGTACAAGTACGGGTGGAAATGGTTCATGGCAGCCAGCATAGCCAATAACTCTTTGCGAGTGACGCAATAATTTCTCTCGGGCCTACTTAAGGCCCGACTATAATAACCAATCACTCTCTCCACGCCCTCCTGTGTCTGAGACAAAACTGCGCCCAATCCTTCCTGGCTCGCATCCGTGTCCAGGGTAAATGTCCCGTTGCTAGTGGGGTACGCTAGAAGGGGTGCGGATGTTAGACACCCCTTCAATTTTTGGAAGGCCTCGTGGCACTCCCGTGTCCAATTAAATCGCGTCCCCTTCTCCGTAAGCCGGTGGAGGGGACGGGCCAACTCCGCAAATTTCGCCACAAAGCGCCGGTAGTAGGAGCAGAGTCCCAAAAATCCCCGCACCTCTTTGATGGTACGTGGTGCGGGCCACTCCTCTACCGCTTTAATTTTGTCTGGGTCTGTTTTTACCCCCTCGCGGCCAATCACGTGACCTAGATAGGCCACCTCTCTTGCAAACAAAGTGCACTTACTCGGGTTCAGCTTCAACCCTGCCTGTCTGAGGCACCCGAACACCTGGTCCAAATTAGCTAGTGCCTGGGGGAACGTTTGGGCATGTACCAGGACGTCATCCAGGTACACCAGGCATGATTGCCATGGCATGCCGCCTAGTACATGCTCCATCAATCTCTCAAAGGTGGCGGGGGCGTTACACAAACCAAACGGCATCACAGTAAACTGATACAGTCCCTTACCTGTGGAAAATGCCGTTTTCTCCTTCCCTGCCCTATCCATCTCCACCTGCCAATACCCACTCTTGAGGTCCAAAGTTGTGAACCAATTTGAGCCCGCAACGGCATCGAGGGTGTCATCAATCCTTGGCAGGGGATATGAGTCCTTGAGTGTCACGTTGTTTAGCTGGCGATAGTCCACGCAGAACCGCGTGGTCCCATCCTTCTTTTTGACCAGCACAACAGGTGACATCCAAGGACTTCCCGAGGGCTCGATCACACCTGCGTCGAGCATTTTTGCAACCTGCTCGTCAGCTTCCGCCCTCTTGCTCCAAGGGAGCCGTCGGGCGGCCTGACGAATAGGCCGGGCCTCACCGGTGTGGATCTGATGTTTCACCAGGCCCGTACGTCCAATATCCTCGGTGGACAGGGAGAAGAGGTCCAAATGGGACCCAACCAGTTTGTGTAAGGCCTCCCTCTGGGTACCTCCCAACTCTACGCTACTACGATTTACCATCTCGCAAATGGGATCGGGCCAATTCCTACTTGTTATTGAAGGCTCCCCCCGGGGTCGGCTCGGCTGGACGTTCTCGCCCCTCACTGTCGCGACTTCCTCAACTGGGGTGCAGCCAGCTACCCTCGTGCCCCTTACTATAGTGCGTGGTTCTGTACTCACATTTACTACTCGGACGGCCACTACCGGTCCGTCCGTTTTTACAAGGGTGCGGCCCACGATTAAACCCGGTATGGACTGCGCTGCCACCGGTTCGACCAGGCCGCAGGACTCCTGCCATGTTGGGCGAGCTGCCCACCGGGCCGGCACTATCGCCTCGGCCCTTGGGGGGATGGTCACGGCCTCGGAAGCCTCCAGCTCCGCTCTCTCGGCCGTGCTCACTCCCCCTAACGGCAGCTCTTCTACTCCCACCTGCAGGATCCCCCGGCACAAGTCGATTTTACAACCGCTGGCAGTCAACAGGTCCAACCCTATTAAACATGGGTCGCACACCTCCGCCACCCAAACATCTATCTCCCTCCTTACCGACCCTAACTTGAGGGTCACAGAACCACGCCCTATGATCGGGGCCGTTACCCCGGTAGCAAGCTGCAAACTATAATTTTGCAGGCGCTGGATCTTATCCCAGCCACCTGCGCTCGAATCAAGGACCACAGGGCTGATGATCGTGGCGCTAGCTCCTGTGTCCACTACGGCGTCTACCCCCACGCCGGCAATTTTGCATCTAATTGTCAGGCTACCGGTTCCAATTTGGCCACAATAAATGACCTGTCGCGTCAATGAGGGCTCTCCTCCATCCTCTGCTGCCGAACACCGCCCTACGTGCCCGACACCTTCTAGTTTCCCGGGGTCTGGCGGGGGGGTGTCTGGGGTCGGCTAACCCGCTCCCCCCTGGGCGGAGTTGAGGACCTCAACTGCCGGGGATCATCCCGGCGCGCGTTTCGACAGTGCCGCGCCAGGTGACCCAGGCGGTTGCAGGTATAGCACCTCACCTGATAAGGTGCTTGCCTCCGGAATTCCAAATTCCCCCCCCTGTAGGTCCGAATTGGATTACCCGCTCGTGGTCCACCGCGGGCCACCTCCGTGGCCGCCTGCCATGGTCCAGGTCCCGCCAGGCGCTGGTCCACCAGCCTCCGGACCATGCCCGCCAGGTCAGGACCCACGTCGGGGGCGGGTCCCCTAAGGGGTCCGCCCTCCATCGGGGGTCCCACCTGGCGGACCGCCATTGCGAGACGCTCGCCCCCTCGGGCCAGGGGCCTCGCTGCTTCCCAACGGGCCGCAGCGTCAGCCGCCTGGCTCAGAGTCTGCGGGCGCCACATGGCGAGCTGTTGCCGGAGCTCAATATCCGGGAGGGCCTGGATAAAATGGTCCAGCGCCAGGCTTTCCCGGGAATCCGCTGCCATGCTAGCATGTGCGATCCCCACTGCGCGGCGAATGTCGTGGGCAAGTTCCCCGATGGCTTCCTGGGGCTTGCGTTTTCGCAGCGCGAGCTGAGCTTTAACAAGCTCGCTCTGCTGTTCTATGCCGAATCGATTAATTAGGGCGTCGCGGAGGGCTGGCAGGGTGAGAGCACCCGCTGGTAATGCCGTCAGCACCTCCGCCGCCGCGCCGCGCAATGCGGCCACCAGGTGTACTCCACCTTCGTCCTCACCCCAACCGTTGCCCTTACACACACAGTCGAACTGCGCCAGGTACGCGCGTAGATCACTCTTGCCGTCATACGGCGCGAGTGGGACCTTGTGGGACCACCTCGTATGTGAGTCGTTGCCCGCCTGCCGGACCCCGTGCGTCGCCCCTTGCGGGGTCAGCGCGGGGCCGAACCGGCCGGGCCCCCACAGTACACTACCCCCAAGGGGCTCTCGTGCCTCCCCGGTCCCTCCAACAACTACCCCTGTTGGTGTCGATGCATGGGTCACACCTCCGCAACCCGCTACCCATTCCATACCACCACCACCACAACCTTGCTCACCCACACCTCGCACCTCTCGTTCCATACCCTCCGGACCAGCCATACACCTCACTCTTGGCCTCTCACGAACATCCGGGTCTATCTCGACCCCCAAGCTTATTAAATCACCTGGCGCATCATACGCACGACCATATTGGTCACCACTTACACCGGGTCCTCTTTCTCTTCGCTTCTCCTCCATCACCTGCGAATCCCTCATCCGGTTAATGAGCACATCACATCATCACGATCCGAACACAGACTCTGGACCAATTCTTTTACCTCCTCTTTTATCTCTTTCTTATCCTCTCTCCGTCGCTTTTTAATTTCGCTCACCCCTTCTTCCACTTCTTCTAATTTTTGCTTCATCTCCTTCATCTCTTCGTGCGCCCCTTTAAGTTCTTCCTCTAACTCCACTTTATTTTTTTCTATGTGCTCCCGCACCTCCCGCTCTTTAACCTCCATTACCTCTACCACCTTGTCCATTTTCCTCGTCAGGTCCTCATGTACCGTCTGGCACTCTTTTTTAATTACCCCTACGTCCTTTTTCATCTCCTTCTGTGTCGATTTTAAACCCTCTATTACCGCTGTGTTCTTCTTTACCTGGTCCCCCAACTCCTTTTGTCCCACTGTCAGTTGTTCTACTCCCAGCGTCAACTCCTCTATACCACCTTGCAATTTTACAGTCCCCTTTCTCACCTCTTTCTCCATGCGCTCCTTACAGTGCCTCACCTCCTCGCGCACTCCTCCGACCTCCTCACTCACTCCTCTTCTGATCTCCTCTCCCATCACTTGCATCTCCTGCCCAGATGCCACCCTCATCTGCTCCATTTCCTCCCTGTGAGCATCCAGTTTGGTTTCTACCCCCATTCTGACCCCCTCTATCTGCTGCCCCATTTGGTTAACTTCCCTTTCCGCTTGGTCCCTCATGTCCCTCAATTTGCCTTCCATGGTGTTTTCTAACCCCTCTAACCCTTTTTGCATCCCTTCCATTTGATTCTCTTGAGCGGCCATTCTGTTTTCTACCCCCGTTAACCCATGTTTCACCTCTTTTATCCCGTTGTCTAACCCCTCAAAATTACTGTCTAACTTCCCAATTTTCTTGTCTAACTCCTCAAAATTATTGTCTAACTTCCCAATTTTCTTGTCTAACTCCTCAAAATTATTGTCTAACTTCTCACCGGTACCCCTCATTTGGCCCTCTAATCGCCCACTATCAACCCTCATTTGCTCACTCTGAGCATCCATCCGGTTCCCCATTACCCCCATTTGGTCCTCCAATCGCTCACCCTGAGCATCCATCCGGTTCCCCAATTGGTTACTCTGCAGTTTGAGGGACGCCTGCATTTGCGCCATAAATTGCTCCATGAGGACCTGCATCTGGGCCATCCCTCCCACTTGTGCAGCGGGTGCGGCCCACGTAGCTATGTGCGAGGCGCCATTTCGCGCGTCTGCTACCCCCGCTGTTTCGCTCTCCTCACGTGTCTCAATTTGGTCCTGGACCGACCCTGCTTCACTCTCCCCTACCGGACCCCAGCCGTCTTGATCCGCCATAGCGCGACTTTCAAAATTCGAGTTTCGTAAAACAAATTCGAAATTTCGCCGTTATACTTTCGTCGAGCGCAGTACCCGCGCTCCGGATCGATTTTGTCGAGCGCCGTACGCGCTCCGGATCGATTTTGTCGAGCGCCGTACGCGCTCCGGATCGATTTTGT
>NW_027619351.1:10000-44966 GCF_964187855.1 Myxine glutinosa
TTTAAAATTTACTCTGCTTTGTGAGTCATACATTTTTCCACTAATAGTGTGTGGGATGGAATATAGGCCTTTGTGCTGCAGCCAAGCCTCTTACAGGAGTGATACCAAGAAATATTGTGCTTGTATGACAGCTCGTATCCACATCACATTTACAGTCACACATATAAGTATGAAAGGAAAAAAATGAATACGCACTACTCGTTTATGTTTGTGACCTCAATGAAGTAGTCTTCAGAAAAGGGGGGAAAAAATCACCCACAAGTGCAAATTTGAGAGCCAGCTTTGTCATCTTTAAAATACGATTTGCTTTGAGATATAGCGGCAAATGCAGGTGCGGATGCACATAGGTGCGGACATACACAGGAACAACTTAGAGCAAGACCAGGCGCACGAATAATTACCTGGAAGATGCTTGCTCCGTATGGTGTCCTCCAAGCATTCAACAAGTTGTCCTTCCCTGTGCTGACAAACCACTTGCCTGCCAAGACAAAGCCACACAGATCCATGTGATTAAAAACTGCACCGATAATACGAGTCCCTTATAAGGAACTTCAACGCAGGAAGGGGTCATTAGGACCATCTAGCCTGCACTATGGTTGCCAACCTATGGCTCTTTGTCTTAAGTTTGTCTGTGCTCTTTCCTTTTTAATGCTGAACATCAAGAAAGGAAGGAAGTAACACGTACCATTTTTACAGTCTTTGGTTTGACTCAACTGGGCTCGGGCTTAAGCCGCCGACCATCCCCTCCCCTAGACTCTCAGGCGCAGAGGATACACTAATCCGCTAAGGCCCAATACAGTGCAGAATAAAAAAAAAACACGAGGTGAAATAACAAAGGGTTTTAGGCAGAGAAAAATTAAAAACGTAGCCGTGATTGCTTACCCTCATTGCACCAAACTAAAAATACGATAGAAACAGCCCATTGGAATTATTTGAACGTAGATGTTTCAAAGTTGATTGGGATAAAAGAGATGATGTCAGCTTCTCCTTGATAGAAGTACTTATCGGCAGTTTCTCTACCTCCCACAATTTCAATATACATGATATGGACATATAATACAACATATGTCGATGAATTCAAGTATTATTTGAACAGCCACAACAAGTGAACGGCACTCGATAGATAGAGAATATACCTCCGCTAGGCTGAACAGTTTATGTTTTGTATCCGACCGATAGGTCGGATCTGGATTCGGACCTGAACTAAAATCTAATCGGCTTGTTCTCGTCACCGAACCAACTTGTCCACCAAGTTTAGTCAACTCGTCCATAACTTTTTTAAATATCATGTTATATATCGCTTTTCGCCCGATCCCTCAGTGGCGAAGAATCACTTAAAAATTAAATAATTCTCGTATCCGAATCCATATTCGGATCTTCACCAAAATCTAATCGATTCGTCCTTGTCACACACCCAATCGGCCCAACATGTTTCGTCCAAATCCGTCTAACTTTTTGAGATATCGTGCTATATATCGGTTTTAGCCATAACTCCCAATAGTAAAGAATCACTTTAAAAATTCGACTAGCCGGATCCGGATCTGGATCTTCACCAAAATCGAATCATTTCGTCCTTGTCACATACACCACCTCTCTGCCACATTTCGTCGGTATCCGTCCCCAACTTTTTGAGATATCTTGTTCACAGACAGACAAACAGACAGACAGGCATGAAAACATAACCTCCATCTACCTTCGGTGGTGGAGGTAATAACGTGCACAACTTCAGTGCAGGTCCACTATTATGATGCAAGAACATCTTGGAAAGCTAAGCGGTCTTTGAGATTCCACATTGGCAAAATTGAGTGATGAAAAAAAAAGCGTTCTTTTTTTCAGACCACCATTTGACCTAGACCTTTAAACCGGAGGGGTACAATGTAAATGAAGCGTAAATGTGACTTACTTGAGGGGATCTAAAGAGGGCAAGTTCGTTCTGATTGGACAAAAAATTGTCGCGTTTTGTTGAAAAATGTTTAGGTCTGTAATTAGGACATGACCTTAAAATTAGGTGAAGGTCAAAAATGTCAACCCCACATATTTTTTTATTCCCATTATTGATGCAAAATTTCATTCCAAAAGTCCCAGCTGGATCCGAGATACAGCTCAGATATTGGCAGAAAAAACCCAACTATGGTTTAGTACTCCTCGGTGTCAAATACATTTTGGGGTACCATTACAAACTCGGAGTATTAATTGTAGAAACAAACTCTATAACATGTATAAATCTCTCCTCTAACCTATAGAGGGTGGGGGGCGGGGGGCTTAATAAACAGGAAGCACAACTCATCTTGAAATTTTACATTGCTATAAACTGGTGAGATCAGACCACTTTGCATTATTCAAACCAGGTGATAATTTTGTTGGATTATATATACCATTGCCATTCACGATCACATAGGCATTTCTAAATAAACTGAACCGCTGATAGGACAGAATGAAGAAGTACTCTTAGTCGTGAAGACTCGTGCCGATCTACATCGGCTGACAGGTAAAGCAAGTGGATGTAATTACACACGGTTGATTGAGGTATGCTAACTTTATGGGAAACAAAGAGGCTGATGTTTCAGACATTAACCCTTCATCAAAGCAAAAAGAGTGAAGGGTTAACATCCAAAAACGTCAGCTTCTCTTGCTTCCCACGAAGGTTTGCATACCACAACCAACACTCTGAGTCGATTCTATCAATTGTTCACTGCTATGACAGCCAATCAAGTGACAATTTCCATTCTTTTGTACAGTTTAAATACATTTTCCAATCTTGAGTATTTTAGAAATGCCAAAAGCAGATGGGAAATTAAGACAAATTATAATTTGTACATATTGTATGAAAAACAGACAAATAGGTGTGGACTGTTTTTTGTAAAGCAAAAATAAAAAGCATCTCAAAATGCAAAGCCCGTCCTCATTCGCGTTGCACTCACTAAACTTGACGAAAGGGACAGTAAAAAAAAAAAAGTAAATTAAAAAGTTAAAAAGAAACAGAAGCGATTTTCAAAAAGGGGCTCAATGTTTAATTATATTGCTCCATATTCTCGTAATAAAGGTTTGTTGAATATTTGATGATAAAAGCTCAAATGGTAAAAGGGTTATGGCCTACACAGACAGACACAATTACAAAACACCGTCTCCAATTGGTTGTTATCTCCATTTGCGCGTTTTAGGAGGTGGGAGGAAGCTCTCCCAGAACTCCAAATCTCCACCTCATTTTTTGGCCAAGGATCATTATTCATGAACCAGATTGTGAGACCTCCTTCTCATAGCTTTGTTCCACGTGCTCTTTTCAAAATCTGCACT
Source organism: Myxine glutinosa (assembly GCF_964187855.1). Lineage (NCBI taxonomy): Eukaryota > Metazoa > Chordata > Myxini > Myxiniformes > Myxinidae > Myxine > Myxine glutinosa. The sequence continues at coordinate 13,295 of NW_027619351.1, forward strand.
GAAGCCCTGACAGCCTCAGGGCAGCACTTGTAGCTCATTTGTAGTGATGTATGTATATGTATATATGTGTGTGTGTGTGTGTGTGTGTGTGTGTGTGTGTGTGTGTGTATGTATGTATGTATGTATGTATGTATGTATGTATGTATGTATGTATGTATGTATGTATGTATGTATGTATATATATATATATATATATATATATATATATATATATATATATATATATATATATATATATATATATATATATATATATATATATATATATATATATATATATATATATATATATATATATCTGCTGATATTTCTTTCTGTAGTTTAACTTTTTCTTTGCGATCATTGGGGCTGTATTTGTTTCCGTTTCGTTTTTCTGTGTAGTATCCAGCACTTGTATTTGTTTTTGGAAGTTTGTTGCAAAATGGATTAAGGATACCTTTTCTGATTCGTTGTTTTCTTGCTTGTGGTGAAATCTCATTCGATAGTCTGTGGAGCTTTTCTCATGCTTGGTGTGCTGTGATGGGGCTAATTAGGGCTATTTATAGTCACCATGACTTTGCTCTTTCACATTTTGAGCCAAGTTCTTATTCTTTTCTCCACATTCCCAAAAGATTAAAGACATGCTCCCTTATGGCCAAGACAGACAGACACAATTGCAAAACCCCGTCCCCCCACGCAAATGAAAAAAGCCTCCTGCTGTCATTGAGGACGATCCTAACGGTTTCACACAGATGCCATGAGTAAATTTTTCATTGCCAATTGCCAGAAATATATGGCCAATACGTCATAGCCTGTGTTGTGAAATGTACCAAACATTTACGACATCTGGACAACAGGTGGTGTATGGTGTAAGCGTCTTAATATCATTATTCGAGACCAAAGCAGTGATCGTAATGTCTCAGTTATTAAACGGGCAGTGACTAATGACCTTTGCACATTACTCTCATCAGGGAAACTTCATAATATTTAGTACAAGGAAAACACAACCGGATGTTTATACAGCACAGAGCCTTTCTTCCCATATTAGAAAAATTGATTGGTAAAATTTACCACTTTAAAACACATTTATGACACTTTATATTCCGCGTAGTATGAAAATAAGGGATTAGCAGCATGATATGGGACCATCTGTCCCTTTTTAGTGGGTGTGTGTGTGTCCGTTGAAGCAGGAATAACACACCGCAGTGAGCAAATTTGAGCGACAGGACGCAGCTGTCATGCAGATGTAGCTGGTACTTGTCAGGTTTCGTGCAGTGCAACACCTCTACGTTACTGCTCTCCATGCCGACAGCCAGCCACTCACCCGTTGGGCAATATCCCAGGGAAAAGATCTGGATACAAGACACGACTCTATGTCAGGTAAGGCTTGTCTGAACACATGGCAGGCAGGCTTCACACTCTAATGGACAGCAAGCCTCGTTTGCCATGGCCACGCTTACCTGTGAGGTAAAGTCATGCTGCTGAAGCTGTCGGCCTTCTCGCAAGTCCCACGAGCGTACCGTGTTATCCAAGCCTCCTGTCCACAGTTTCACACCGTCGTGTGAGATGTCAATGCAACTTGCACCATCTGTGTGACCTTGGAACTGTCTGTGGAACAAAACAGAAAACGCACAAACAAGGCTCTCGTATGGCAGCATCGTTGTGCACCAACAATCCTCAGCTTCACAAAAAGCGGACAACTCTTTCGGTTTTCCATTAGCAATTCAATCTGAATGACGATGGGTTAAGGAGCACCAACTTTGGTTAAAATTATTTCAAAATTCCAATACAAATACAAGGTTGTTTGCATCAAGTTCATCAAAATTGCACTTTGAAGGATTCTGTACAGCAGAAAAATCTCAAAAGTAATGAATAAAACCAGTCTAGTGTTTCAGCAGCAGAGACTGGCAAACCTGTGCAGATTGTGTACAAAGACTAACTGTATTAGTCCTGAGAATGTAAAGAGACGAGGTTGCTTATTCAGGCATCTGCATATTGTCTTCACTCTTCAGAGCTTTCTGTAAATTTCAACTTTAAACTCTCGACAATTGAACAATCACTATTGGGAAAAAATAAAGCAACAAAATGTTTTTTTAAATATCATCGCGTCCGAGATCAAGTTGAGAGGAACTGTAAACCGAGTCAATGGATAGTATTCATGTAAGAACTAGAATGACACTCAGTAGAGAGCATACCTCCACCTGGTGAACAGTTTACGTTTTGTATCTCAGAGTAGACCAGAAAATCACGATACAGAATATATATATAATGTAGAAACATTCTTCATCAAAATCCAATCTATTTGTCCTTGTCAGACACCCAACCGGTCCAACAAGTTTTGTCCAAATCCATTAATAAATTTTTGAGATATCCTGCGAAATATATATTTTTGGCCCTATCTGGTAAAATGGTGAAGAATCACTTTAAAATTAAATAATTCTCATATATATGAAACCATATTCAGATCTTCACCAAAATCTAATCTATTTGTCCTTGTCAGACACCCAACAGGTCCACCAAGTTTCGCCCAAATCCGTCCACAACTTTTTGAGATATCCTGCAATATACAGTTCTTGGCTATATCTCCCAATGGTGAAGAATCACTTTAAAAATTCTACCAGCCGGATCCGAATCTGGATCTTCACCAAAATCGAATCATTTCGTCCTTGTCACATACGAAAAAAACATACATTCATTCATTCATTCATTCTTGTCACATACGCGACCTCTTTGCCAAATTTCGTCTGAATCCTTCCACAATTTTTTAAAGATATCTTGTTCACAAACGGACAGACAAACAAACAGCCAAGACAGACAGACAGACAGAGACAGGGGTGAAAACATAACCTCCATCCACCTTTGGTGGTGGAGGTAACAAGCTGAACCCAATGTTCTTTAATTTTGCAATTTCTGACAAGGAAGACAGGATGTGGGCACAAATGAAAAAGTGCAAACAAGACTTCAAAAAATAATCAATGGCAAAAATGTTAATATTATTACCTCCGTCACCAAAGGTGGACGGAGGTTATGTTTTCACCAATGTGTCTATTTGTTTGTTACTTGCCGGAAAAATTCCGGCAAGTATGTTGGTTGGTTGGTCTGTCTGTCTGTCTGTCTGTCTGTTTGTGCGCAGTACTACGTCTACATCGTTGCACAAAGCATCGCCATACTTTACACACATATTTGCCTTGCCCTGGAATAGAATGTGCCCAATTTTTAACTCTCTAGGCCCAAGGTCAAGCTCAAGGTCACCCAAAACGTGAAATCAGGGGGGTCGAGATTCATTTAAAATATATTTCAAACCACTATAACTCTAAAAGTACAAGAGATATGCATACACTTACTGTTACTGACATATAGGAAATCACATACGACATTTCATTTGGCACCATGACCTTTGACCTTGAGTGACCTTGAAAGGTCAAACTCCAGGTCAAAAATTGTTTTTTTCACTAATAACTGTCAACATTATCCGATTCCCTTCTAACCAACACCCCTGAAAAAAAAAAGTTTCCGGCAAGTCCTCGGTCTCTGACTGATTTCTAGTTGGTTTGTTTGTGAACAAGATATCTCAAAAAGTTATAGATGGATTCGGACGAAATTTGGCAGATGTAGTGTATGTGACAACGACGAAATGATTAGATTTTGGTGAAGATTCGGATCTGGCTAGTAGAATTTCTGAAGTGATTATTCACCATTGGGAGATAGGATGAAAAGTGATACATAGCATGATATCTCAAAAAGTTTTGGACGAATTTGGACGAAACTTGGTGGACAGGTTGTGTGTGTGACAAGGAAGAATCGATTCAATCTTTGTGAAGATCCGGATCCTGATCAGGCCAGTATAATTTTTTAAAGTGATTCTTCACCATTGGGAGATAGGGCCAAAAATGATATGTAGCAGGATATCTAAAAACGTTGTGGACGGATGATTTCGATTAAATGCGATTCTATATTGTGATTTTTTGGTCTACTCTGGGATACAAAACATAAACTGTTCACCTGGTGGAGGTATGCTCTCTACTGAGTGCCGTTCTAGTTTGAATCTGGGTTAAGCTAATTTCATGCTGGCAGGCTAGCCTGGAGGTAAGCACACTAACAAGCTGTCTAGTCTGGGTTTGAATCTCAAACGAGCTATAAACCGCCACGCTGGTGTTTCACAGATTAACGGATTCGGACGAAATTTGGTGGACAGGTTGGGTGTGACAAAGACAAATTGATTCCATTTTGGCGAAGATCTGGATCCGAACCCGGATACGAATATATTTAAGTGTTTCTTCACCATTGAGAGATCGGACCAAAAACGATATACAGTATAGCATGATATCTCAAAAGGTTGTGGATGGATTATGACAAAACCTGGTGGATGACTTGGGTAGGTGACAAGAACAAGGCGATTAGATTTTGGCTAAGGTCTAGATGCAGATCCAGCCTATTAAAGGGATACAAAAAGTAAACTGTTCAGCCTGGCAGAGGTATGCACTCTACCGAGTGCCGTTCTAGTTTAAACATTCGGATTTTCCACGTCAGAATTAGCTTGTCAAATAAAACCTCACTGGCTGATCACTAATAATTTTCTGGGAAGAATATCTGGCTGCCCTTACCTGGTATACATGAGGTGGGAGTCAACACTATGTTTGGCCGTCAAATGCCCTCAGGGAAACTTTGCATGGGCAACATTTAAGAAAAGTGCCATATAAAGCCCCATAACAGAGAAAAGAAAAATCCTTTGACCGTGTACTGCTTTAATCCAAGGCTGGCAGGATTGCCTCGTATGCACCCTTACTCTTGAGCTGTCGAGCCTGGGTACAAATCTTGACCCAGCTATGAACTGTTAACCTGATGTTTCACCTGCAAGGCCAATGGATTTCGAGCACCATAAACAAACTCCAAATTCCTGCCTGAACTGTGGGTACAAAGCAAGTGGAGCGGTCTTAATACAATAATTAATGTTCCCTTATAAGGAACTTCAACGCAGGAGACCATTAGGCCCATCCATCAAAGCCTGTGCTAGTATTGCGAACATATGGTTGATTGTTTCACCTTCTTTCACCTGAAAAACATTGCCCGTCTCCGCTCATCCCTCTCCTCCACGGCTGCAGAAACCCTCATCCACGCCTTCATCACCTCCCGTCTGGACTACTGCAATAGCCTCCTCTATGGTTCACCCTCAAAAATCACCAATAAACTCCAATACATTCAGAACTCCGCTGCCCGTCTACTCACCCATTCCCGGACCCGTGACCACATCACCCCCGTCCTTTACAAGCTTCACTGGCTCCCCATCCCCCAGAGAATCCAGTACAAAATCCTCCTCTTGACATACAAAGCCCTCCATAACCTGGCCCCATCCTACCTGGCTGACCTCCTCTCCAGACACACTCCCACCCGCAACCTCCGCTCTGCTGGTACCAACCTCCTGACCCCCTCCATCCGGACCAAATTCAGATCCTGGGGGGACAGGGCCTTCTCCATCGCTGCTCCCACCCTCTGGAACTCACTACCTCACACCATCAGAGACTCCTCCTCACTCACCACATTCAAAACATCACTAAAGACCCACCTGTTCAACACTGCATTCAACATTCAACCCACAGCATTTAACCCCTGACTATCTCTTCTCCTTCTCCCTCCTTTTGCTTTAAATATTTCCCTATTGATTCTTGTCTTTTTGCAATTGTTGTTTTCATGTATTGTTATGCATTATGTTTGCCACTCTGTCAAAGCGCCTTTGGGCTTCTGGAAAAGCGCTATACAAAATAAATGAATTATTATTATTATTATTGTCTGTGCTCTATCATTTTAAAATGATGAGTGTCAAGCAAGGAAACAGCGCATACCATTTGTAAAGTCTTTGGGTAAGACTCAGACGGGATTCGAACCGCTGACCTAGAATCCGACTGGACGTTCTAACCATTACAATACCACTATAACTAAATTCACGTGCCCAAGTTGTTCACACAGCAGATATGAATTAGAAAGAGCAATCAGAGATTGCAGACCCTCGCCAGGACGTGTTTTCAGTGGTTTTTAAGGCTTTTGTGTTAAAACAAATATGGCGGTCGAACCATGTGACCGATGACGTAATCATTATTTTTTTATGCCACTAATTTATCCCGAGATGACGCGAAAGAAATTTCATCTTGATTGGATGAAGTTTTGTACTTGTTGAATTATGACATCATAATGGAGGCACCTATGACATCATTAACATGTTATTCCCCATGAAGAGTTCTTCACAATGAGCCATGTCTCAATTTTTTTTATTCAGCACTTTCGGAGATATAGAGGTGCAAAGTTTTTGGGGTTTCCAAGATGGCGCCGTACCACATGACCTATGACATCACGATTATAATTGAAAAAAATTGTACAGGTGGAGTTGCATCTATGGTGAAAATTTCCTGTCAATTGGACCAACGGTTGCAGAGAAAATCATATTTATTCTGTGTGGACAAACAAACAGACAAGACAGACAGAGACAGACAGACAAATAAACGGACTCAAATGCAATACCCTCTTCCTCTGGCGAGGGTAATAACTACAAAATAGATTTAAATGATTTACTAGCTGTTAACCTCTTACATTCTTCAAACATCTCGTTTCACACATCCCCTCTCCCTCCCCTTTCAAAATAAAACACTCTTTTATCTCTACCACGCTAGACTTTCGTGGACACAACATCCGAACAATTTATCCCCTTCCAATAACCTGTCTACTGTGGCACACCCTCCTGATGTTTCCAAAGACAATGCAATAGGTTATGGCCTTTTGCTTTTCCTTCCTCTCATTCCTCTGAAAAATTCCTGCAGGGGTTTCCCTATTCATGCAACTCACCGCACAAGCGTCTGGTTGTGCAGATCCCAAACGGCAATGTTGCCGTCGCTGCAGCAGGAGAAGCAGACCTTCGAGTCAGGGCTGATGGCAAGTGCGTAGCATGCTGGTGCCGAAGAGGTTAACTCGGCCTTTATCCGAGGAGTGGCAGCGGTCAGGTCCCAAATGGACAGCGTGCTTGCTTCACCGCCTACGATCAGGGTCCGTCCGTCCGGGAGCAGCTTGCACGAGCGGATGTAGTTATCGCGATTCTGGGGCAACATATGAAGGAGATCAATCTTTTTAGGAACCGGAAGGGATTCTTTCAACAGGCACTACATCGACTTGAGCCTTGGCCTGGCATCCATCCATCCGATTCGGCTCATAAATTAACTTGGTACACCAGTGTCGCTGTCTTAAAAACACGATGTCACTTTCACTGCATAAAAGTGCAAATGCACATAGAGAGGAAGAGAGAGAACAATTACGACTATGTTACCCAGAGTAGATATAAAGATTTATAATTGCCGAATTCCATGACCACTAAAGAAAGGAGAATGTATGCTCGAGTAAGTGCTGGATGTGTAAATGTGGTCCAATATTGCCAAGATTGTGTCTTGGCAACACCAAGCACAGGCAATCAGTTACACATTCTGAAAGCAAGACATTTTATTGGGATGCTCAAAATTTCATCCAATTTGCTCCGACCACAATTCACTGCGCACGATGAGACGGACAAGCATGTTAACGATGCAGGTCGTCAAATACATTGCGAACCTACAAGAGAATGATGACATGATGGGCTATAATCTGCATGTATTTCATCTCCAAAGGATTGTCTGCCATGGAAGGAAAAGGCGTGTATGGTATTAAAGCACTTGTGACTCGGCTCTGTAGTTTTAGTGAGGATCCAAGTCTTAGGACTGAATTGCTTAAATGGCCGAATGTCTTTCAGTGCTTTGAGCAACAACAGTACTTTCCAAAAAGACGACGGATTTCTGAGAAATGTGAATGTTCGGTGCATGTTTGGGTAAAAGTTGGGAACCTCACTTTTTAACATAATTAGGGTATGCTGAATTCGATTAACCCGGTTCCCAAGCCGAATTTTGAGTTTTTCACCTTCTAATTAGCATAAACAAAATGGCCGCCAAATTGCCATTTTTGGACAATTTCTTTGAACAAGCATTTATATATCATGTATATACATGCAGCTCTTTTACTTTAACTTTACAACTTTTACCCCAAAATGCACCTTGAAGCTTATACATGGCCTTTTTCCATAAATCCGTCTCGTCTAAAACCTGGATTTTCTCTCAATAAACGCCACTTGTCCGACATTGAAACTACGGCAATCTTCAGATGTACAAAGGTGGGGAAAGAGGGGGGGAGGGGGGAGGGGGTGAACTTGCAAACATTCCACATGCATGAAAATCAGTGTTTCGACCATGAAGAAAAAATACGAGATGCTTGAGCAGGTCCGGGTAGATAGGTTCAAGAAATGGTCCGAAAGACGCAATTTGAATAATTTCACTGCCAATGGGCCTCTGATTATGACCACTGTGCTACAGTAGCGACATGTCAAAAGAAAGATTCAGATAAATGTAGTTACATTTTATAAGGAGTCAGTGAAGACGGCAGATGTAAAACTGCCAATCAGTGAACGCTAGGTAAAAGTGTTGTCGAATAATTTGTACCTCAAGCATTAACATAAGCTACCAAAGGTGGTGGGTAGGTATCAATATCTTAACAACAGGTTCGTAATGCACTGATAGAGCATGGGTCTGAATAGTTTTTACGTCGACCACCGAAGGTATTCATTCCCTGTGTTTTTTTCTCTTTGAGCAGGCTATCTCAAAAAATTGTGGACAGATTTGGACGGAACTTGGTCGACAGGTTGTGTGTGGGATAAGGATGAATCGATTTGGTTTTGGTGAAAATTGATTTGGTTTTCACCATTGAGGGATGGGGCCAAAAAATATATAGAAGCATATCTCAAAAAGTTATGCACAGATTCGGACGAAATCTGGTGGGTGAGTTGGTTAGGTTTTTAGCTCACCTGGAATGAAGTTCAGGGGAGCTTATGCGATGGCACATCGTCAGTCTGAGTCAGTCCGTCCGTAAACACTTGCAACTTCTTCTCCGAAACTGCTTAAGGGATTGTGACCAAACTCGGCACAAATTATACTTGTTGTGTTGTGACTAAAGTTTGTTCACGGCATGAAAAAATAATCGGTGTCTAAGGGGGTTTAGCGGGGTCAAAGTGGATCCAGGTTTGACCCCCCCCCCCCCCCCAAAATAGGTATTTGCTTTTTCCTCTGAAACTACACACACTATTTCGATGAAACTTGTAGTGAAATTATACCGAAGGTGAACCCAGGGAGTGCTCGCTTATCCCACTAAAAGGGGCGTCTATAAGACCCGGGACAACCGCGGGGCTCGGACACTCCAGCGGCACTTACTGTGACATAGTCCTGTAGTTTGAATGGTATGTACGCCCCTATATGCTGCGCCTGTTTTGTTTCACCTATTGATATCGGACATTGCCCATGTAATACTCTGATTCTAATGTCTGTTGCATGAATGTATTTTACAGGATGTTACTACAGATCTAAATGATATTAAACCTACCCAAGGGACAAGTCGTGTCTGTGCTTGATTTTCACGACAAAACTTGACCACAACCTTCACCACCCGTGATGTAACGAAGTTTGTTCAAGACATTAGAAAAACTGGGGTCTGAGGAGGTATACGGGGTTGGGGGAGGGGGGCAAGGGTTGCCCCCCAAAATAGGTATTTTTTTTGCTTGTTTGTTTAAAGTCTTATGATTATGTTACTATGATTCTACATGCTGTCCTGTCTTCTAGCAACCATTGAAATTGGTTTAAAATACCTTTAGTCAGTGCAGTATACTGTTTATTCTACCAGGTGAGCACTAGGGGTATTGCCCTTATGTTTAGATTTTGGTTAAGGTCCAGATGCAGATCCAGCCTATCAGTGGGATACAAAGTGTAAACTGTTCAGCCTGGCCAAGGTATGTGCTCTACTGAGTGCTGTTCTCATTCTGTATGTCTCTGATCACGATTTTTTTTACAAATACATTAATCATACTGTGCTTGATGTAGAGGATAATATACTGGGTTGAATTGAAGTTGAGTTGAGTCCAGTTGAGCATCACCCCATACAAGTCAACTGGAATTTCCCCCATTTTGAGAAATTCCCTCGCTATTGTAATCCATTGGTCCCATCTGTGCAAAGCTAATTTAGGACATCTGATTTCACCTGATCATAATTTTAAAACATAATAACGTCACCAAGGTAGTCCTTGAGGACCCCGGGCAGATGGAAATCACGAGGTGAGAAATTAGAGCTGGAGGCAAATGTGGAACAATCTCCCAGTGCGTGTCACGGAGTTGTGAAATTAGTTGGTACATGAACGGGCACCATCTTGCAGCAACGTCACACTGCTGCATTATCCCCAGTCGATTTGCAGAATGGGAAGCAAACTTTGTTCGCTGTAACATTGTTCACTTAGGATTCTTTTGTTAAGGAAAACACTGAGGAGAAACACCTGGCGATGAATAGACAGATGCCATGCGTGCACAGTTATTGGTTTGCACCAGACAGACTATTGTTTGAGTACTTCAAAATGGAAGGAAACCATTGTAATGCCATTGTGCATTTTATCACCTCCATTTAGAGTGAATGACAATAGTACTCAGGTCATCACACACGACAACCTTAGCCAGATACGACTATACAGGTTTATCAAAATATTCAAAGGCATTTTCATGTGATCAAACAATTCCCTTAGTCGTCTGTCAATGGCATTGTCAAAGTCATGAGTATAGTTTGCAATACTCCTTATGTGAGTCCTAACTTAATTTGTCACTTCTTCAAAACAATCCGATTTGGAGTTGATCCATAGACAATTTTGAATAGCTAACAACTTAAAATCCAACAGTTGTATATACGATAAGAGAGATGTCTGCCTGTCTGTCACCGTTTTTCTCAGAGATGGCTAGCTATAGATTGTTTTTGGCCACATCACTCAATGTTGAAGAATCACTTTAAAATTTTCGTATCCAGAATCATATTTATATCTTCACCAAAGTAGAATCGATTCGTCCTTATCACACACCCAACCGGTTCACCAAGTTTCGTCAGAATCCGTCCACAACTTTTCAAGATATCCTGCGATGTATGGTTTTTGGCCTATCTCTGTATGGTGAAGAATCATTGAAAAAATTATAGTATCCAGATCCGGATCTTCCCAAAAATCGAATCATTTTGTCCTTGTCACACACTCAACCTTCTCCACCAAGTTTCGTCCGAATCCATCCACAACTTTTGAGATATCCTGTTCACAGTCAGACAGACAGACAATCGTGAACACGTAAACTCCACCTACCTTCAGTGGCAGAGGTAAACAGTAGAAGACAAGACGTCATTGTAGCTTCACACAAATTATACAGATAAATATTGTGCAATATGTTGGATTCCAGTATCCTGAGCCATATACTCAAATGTTAACACCCAATAGGATAACATAAACAAGTTTTAGCACGAGATACGACAATTTCCTAAAGGGACAATGACCACACACTCACCAAACAGTCCAGCTGCGAGATGGGGCTCTTTCCACCCTGATCGCGGATGTCCCACACCTTCACGCAACCCTTTCCACCCGTGTATACGTGACGCGTTGGGTTGCTTATGGTCACGGCACAAACGACATCGCCGTGCCCCAGCAAGCTGATCTGCCGTGCATGGCGTGGGATACTGGGCCCGATGAGTGCATCTGGTGGAAAGGGCACTGGCTGCATCTGCCCGTCGGCACTCACGTGGAACGAGTACGCCCTGTGGGAGTAAAGACCCCAATGTTAACGAGCATGCCGCTTCAACCGAGGAACAAGTCATTCCACATGTGCAGTTAGTGCCAGTAATATTATTTCTACATGGAAAATCCATCCTTTGACTGCATTTCATCCTGGAAAATTGCTGAAGGAGTACAAATAAATGTGGGACTAATTCAAGATTACAAAACGGGCAGTAAAGCGATCACTCACGGCTTTCCGCCTGGGATAGATGCAAGGCTGGCGGGTATTCCAGGTGCCCGCATGTGGGGGTGTGGGTCAAACCCGACCTATGAAAGAACAGGCAATCAGCCAATCCCATATGTGGTTTTAAATTCAGATTGTTATTGCACCCTAGTCACGCTGATGTGCATGTGGCTGTAATTTTCTGCATAAGGCCATATTTGGACACAGCAAAAGACTCCTTTGGGTCATCGCCTTATCAACATGTGGATAATCCGGATGAACATAAAAGGACAACGGGATCTGCATCAATGAAAGGCGATAAAAGCATTTTTAATCTCCATTGTTGCCTTTTTACGCCACAGAGCGTAGGGACATGAGCTAGCGCGCTTCAATTATATATCAGGCACTGACTCAGCAAAAAATATCACAGCCTCAAGCAAAGAAAGGATGCGTAAGTCACTTCCGCAATGTGGCAGAAATAATCAACCACCTAACTGGAAGCAATTCCACATTTTAACCAAGCAGTTTAATATAATGCAATTATATTATGGGTCTGAGCATTCGGGTTTTGACAAATGTTCACTCTGGACGTCATATATGGCACAATTAATTTTGACGATGTCCCACAGGAAAGTACCCGTCTGACCAGAAGTCGTTTCCTAGGATCCCATATGGTGACATCACAGCTGCTTCAAGAGTTACATACACTGCAATATATTTTTGTGGCAATAGGTGGCAAAATCAAGAATTAACCATTTGTGAACAGATCTGGAAAAAGCCACACAAGTGATGATTTTCATACGACTGAGCTTTTCGCAAAGTCAGCTTCTTTGGGCAGCTGCACGAAAGGTTTGAGAAAGAGGTATATCGCTGAGAACGTCACAACACATTTCCAAGAAGTAAAACCATCCACGTTTGCACAAAATGATAAAGAATTCCACAACACCAACTCTTTTTAACTTAAAGCTTTGTACAGGAATCCCAAAGGAATCTTTAGCATTATGTTAGAGATAGAATTACATGATTTAAATTCAATTGTCAAGGGTATGTTTTGAAGGATGTACTGTATAATCGTTTTAAAAGTCGAGCGTCATCACTTAATTTTAGCCCTATCCTGCCTTGCCTGCAAATAATTGAATATGAATGAATCCCATTCATTGAAGGAGGGTGCATTGTTATGTCATGCCCAATAAATATGTATTGACCAAATTATTAATAATGCAATCCAATGATCATGTTCATTGGATCAAATGGCACACATCAAAAGTTGAGAGCCCACACATTGGCCCAAAAATACAAGGATATAATGGTAATTGCGGGTACATGTGCACATTTGTGTGCCAGCAAATGGATGGATGCAAAGTGAACAAGAAAGAGCAATCAGAGATTTCTGACCCTCGCCAGGACATGTTTTAGTGGTTTTTAAGGCTTTTGTGTTAAAACAAATATGGCGGCCGAACCACGTGACTGATGGCGTCATCATTATTTTTTTCCTTTACCAATTTATCCCAAGATGAGGTTCAATAAATTTCAGCTTGATTGGATGAAGTTTTGTACTTGTCGAATTATGACGTCATAATGGAGGCACTTATGACATCATCATTAACATATGATGATGGTGTTATTCCCCATGGAGAGATATTTACAATGAGCCATGTCTCAATTTTGTTCATGCAATGCTTTCGGAGAAATAGAGGTGCAAAGTCTTTCAGTTTTTCCAAGATGGTGCCTGTACCACGTGGCCTATGATGTCATAATTGTCATTAAAAAAAAATTATACAGGAGGAGAAGCACCTCCAGTGAAAATTTCCTGTCAATCCTGTGAAAATTTCCTGTGAAAAGTGAAAATTTCCTGAAAATTGCACACAAATCGCGAGATCTCGGAGACGGTGGGAGGGATTTTCGAAGCTCCACACGGTCTCCACGTTTTTCGAAGTTAAGTCTGTTCACAATTGTATTTTGTCGAAACTGTATTTATCTTTCGGTGTGTGAAGTTATTGTGTGCAACTTTGGTTGTTTCTCGGTGTTTATCTTTCATAAATTGATCGTCTGTTTGCCGTGTCGTGTCTTGAGGCCTTGTACAGTGTGCACTGTACAACCTTGAGGCTTTGTTTTTCTCTCAGTGGTCCGTCGTTTGTGATCCAATAACTTTCGTTCTCTGTATTCCCAGGCTTTTCACCCATAGCCTACTTCCTTGTGTAAATCTCAACTCAACAAAAAAAAAAAAAAAAAAAAAAAAAAAAAAAATTCCCTCTCTGTTCTCATTCGTTTGTTTATTCATTCTTATTCGTTCGTTCGTTCTTCGACCACGTGTTTCTCCCCCATTTCCCCAGATAGTTTTCACTCATTAACCTTCAATGTTTACACTTTCCCCTCAAGTTATGTATTCCGTCATATTTTATAACACCTTTTTCTTCTTCTTCTTTAAAAGGCTGCTTTCGACTTGCTCACCAAATCAATTCATCCCCAAAAAAATATCCATCTCCTATAGTGCCTTTTTTCTACATTCCCTAAACTCTCCTGCACTCCATCCTCCATCCAGAGTCCTTAAACGTATTTTTAACTCGAAGGTCACAAGAAACTCATTTTGCAATAAATGTTCGTTTCCCATAAATCGTACACTTTCAAAAATCCAATCTCACCCCTCCCCTCCAAATCTTCCCCATAACCCCTCCCCTCCAAATCTTCCCCATCACCCCTCCCCTCCAAATCTTCCCCATCACCCATCCCTTTCAAATCTCCCCCCTTGCCCCCTCCCTCCTAAACTACCCCCTCACCCCTCCCCGCCAAGACGCCCCCTCGCCCCTCCCCTCCTAGACTCCTGCCTCACCCCTCCCCTCCAAATCTCCCCCATATCCCATCCCTTTCAAATCCCTCCCCTTGTCCCTTCCCTCCCAAACTCCCCCCTCACCCCTCCCCTTCAAATCTCCCCACCCTCATTGCTTCTCAATTTCCCCCCTCTCACTCCCCCTCCTCAAAGCGTCCTCCCCGCTTCTTCCCCCTTCAAACTCTCACCTCCATCTCCCCCAACCTTCTGCCTCGCTCTTCCCCCTCCTCAAATAACACCTCATTGTGGCTCACCCAATCACCATCAAACCTTTTGTCCGCCCCATCCTTCCCTTTCTCCGAGCTATTCTGAAATCTCTGACACACCTTCAACAGCTCTCCCTATCTCTTCCACCTCTTCCACATCTTACCCTACCCCTCCTCCCCCCTGTTCTGTATCTGATGCTCCCCCTTCCTCTTCATTAACGGTATGGACCTCAAACATCCGGGGCCTTCGTTCAAACTTAACTGATCTCTCCATACAGGTTGCTTCTGTCAAACCAGACGTGATCTGCTTAACAGAAACTTTCCTCCTTTATGATGTCTCTGATTCCATAGTATCTCTCCCGGGCTACTCCCTCCTCCGGTATGATAGACCTGAGCCTCGTCCTGGAGGCGGGGTTGCTATCTTTATCAAAAACTCTCTTCCTCACTCGCCCTGCACTGCACTCTCTCCACCTCACCCCCAGGAATACCTCTGGCTACGGCTTCCCCTTCGCTCCCACCTCTTGTTCATATGTGTGTTGTACCGTCCACCAAACAGTGATGACTCCATCTACATCTCGCTGTCTGATGATATGGACCAACTTCTATCTACTCATCCCAACTCTCTCTTCCTCATATGTGGTGATTTCAATTGTCACCATGCCAGTTGGCTGGGTGTGGGTACCTCTCTCACCAGCCATGGCTCTTCAGCAAAGGACTTCTGCGACTCACTGGGACTGACACAATCTGTCAATTTCCCGACCCGGATCTCAGTCAACGGAACATCTTCTCTTCTGGACTTGGTTATGACTAACTTCCCTGAAAATGTCTGCTGCTCTTCTTCTGCTCCGATCGGATCATCTGATCATGTCCTTGTTAAAGTGGACATCTCTCTGACCATCCTCAGGGAGCCTGCTCAGCGTCGACGAGTCTGGCATTTCACTCAGGCCAACTGGCACGGTCTTCAAGCAGCCATCAATCATCTGGACTGGTCTCCCATCTCTACCACCTCTGACATCAACTCATCCTGGGAATTCTTCCAAAGTAAATTGCTCTCTCTCATGCACAGATTTATCCCATCTCGTCTTCAGTTGTCATACCCTTCCTCCCGTCCATGGTACACGGAATCTTGTGGTGAGGCTGTTGCCCAGAAACAACTTGCCTTCGTCTCCTGGAAAGCAAATCCAACGGAAGGAAATCTCATTTCCTTTCACAAAGCCCGAAACAAGTGTGTGTCCACCCTCAGGAGAGCCAGGAAACAATATCTCTCCGTTCTCAAGACCGAACTCTCTTATCTGTCTCCCTCTTCCAAATCCTGGTGGCGTCTGGTCAAATCCGTTTCTGGTGTTTGTTCCCCCTCCATCCCCTCCCTTACCTCAAACGGCTACACAGCTGACTCCGCACGTGAAAAAGCTGAATGCCTCAACTCTGTGTTTGCCTCTAAATCTTGTGTCCCAAACCCATCCCTCTCTGTACCCACCATACCCAGTCGTACCCTGCTGCTCCTGGACTCCGTGTCCTTTCCTCCTGACAAGGTGGAAAAGTTTCTGTCAACCCTCGACTCTGATTCTGCAACTGGACCCGACGGCATCAGCCCACGGGTCCTAAAATCCTGCTCTGCTGCTCTATCTCACCCTCTCTCTGTTCTCTTCACCCTCTCTTTTGCTCAAGGTCAACTGCCATCTGCTTGGAAATCAGCCAACATCACCGCTTTGCACAAAAAAGGTGCAAAAACAGATCCTAGCAACTACAGACCAATCAGCCTTCTCCCAATTATCAGCAAAGTCATGGAATCCATCATTGCTTCGGATATGAAATCTTTCCTCTTCTCCAATGGCTTGATCTCTGATCATCAATTTGGTTTCAGACCAGGTCACTCTACTCTGGACATGCTGCTTCTGCTGTCTCAACAATGGATGGAGGTCCTCAATGCCAAACAGGAAATTAGAGCTGTCTCCCTCGACATATCACGTGCCTTCGACACGGTCTGGCACCCCGCTCTGCTCACCAAACTCTCCTCCTTTGGTATCCATGGAAATCTCCACGCATGGCTGGCGGACTTCCTCTCTAGTCGTCGTCAACGTGTGGCCCTGAATGGGTTTCTCTCATCTCCTCTTCCTGTTCAGGCTGGAGTTCCCCAAGGCAGTGTTCTGGGCCCCGTGCTTTTTCTGGTCTTCATCAATGATCTCTCTGACTCTCTCGAAAATCCTCTCTATCTCTTTGCTGATGACTCCACTCTCTGCCGCTCCATTCCTCTTCCCTCAGATCGGCAGTCTGCTGCCTCCTCACTCTCTGAAGACCTGGACAAAATCACAGACTGGTCAAACAAGTGGAACATGTCTTTCAATCCTGACAAATCTCACACTCTTACTATGTCTCTCCGAAAAGATCGACTGGACAACCCTCCCATCTACTTTCTCAACAATCCTCTCCAAGAAGTTCTGTCGCTCAAGATTTTGGGTCTCACTATCTGCCATGATCTTTCTTGGGAAAACCACATTTCCAAGCTGGCCTCCAAAGCCAGTCGCCGACTGGGCATCCTCCGTCGTGCGAAGTCGTTCCTCGGCACACCTGAGCTCCTCACCACATACAAGGCTTTCATCCGCAGCTCAATGGAATACTGTTCTCCCCTATGGGCCGGTGCTCCTGCCTCACACCTAGCTCGGCTTCACGCTGTTGAAACCAAAGCTTTCAGAATTATTGGAATCTCCCGCGATGAAGCTATCTCTGAGGGCCTTTCACTCACTCACCGCAGGCAGGTAGGTGGTCTTTCTGTCTTCTACCGACTCCTCTCCGGCCTTGCACCCCCAGCTCTCTCTGTGCTCTGTCCCCCAAATATTCCTACAGGTCGCACAAGATCTGCCAGCAACCCTCTGATGGTTAAACTGCCGAAATCTCGGCTCTCTGCTCACCTTCACTCTTTCATTCCTCTTTATTCCCGCCTCTGGAACAAACTCCCTCACTCCCTTCAATCCCACTCCTCCCTCCAGGTCTTTAAAACAGCTGTTCACCACCATCTCTTATCTTCCCCCATCCAAAACCTTGATCTTTTCTACCCCCGCTAATTCACCCCAGATCCACCTTGTTTGAAATTCCAACTTCTTTCCTGGAAGTCCTGGCAGTGTCCATATGTTTTATACCTCTCCCACCGCCCCCTTCCCATGCCCCCCCCCCCCCAAAGCCCTCGCCCTCTCTCAGATCTCTCGATGTCTCCATGTCTCTCGGTCCCTGCTCTCAAATGTTGTGTTTGTGTCCTTCCCCCTCTCTCCCCATCTTGTCTACCGCTCCCGATGTTATATGTTTTATGTGTCGGTTTGTCTTTCTGTGTGATTAATGTTCGCTCTTTCACGAGCCTCGATCTTGTATACAAAAAAAAAAAAAAAAAAAAAAAAAAAAAAAAAAATCGAACCAACGGTTGCAGAGAAAATCATATTTATTCTGTGCGGATAAACAGACAAACAAACAGACTCAAATGCAATACCCTCTCCGTGGCGAGAGTAAATATAGTTCCATCCTAATTTTGATCTTATATTAATTTTTCCTTGTGAGCTCAAACTCAAACTTGTCAGACAAATGTCAGCGTGAAGCCTTGTGCCAAATTTGGCGATTCTAGCTGCCCTCGTTGTACAGTTATTCTTCCGACAAACAGACAAACCCACGGACGGAATGATCGCAATACTAACACACCCGGCCAACAGCCGCAACACGAATAATACATACACAGGTATTAACATGTCGGTTTCTTTCAGGGAAAGTTAGGGTGGTGAATGTAAGTGCAGTCTAACTACAATAAGGCAATGTCTATGGATCTGTATGTCCATTTCCTATTGAATTGAAAATGGCTCAATCAACTACCACCAAATGATTGCATTCATGATTGGGTTACCCAAGGTCAGTTCCATGGGCATTAAATAAATGAGAAAAATGGTTATTTTCATGTATATAGTTAGTTTACAGTCGAACGTATTCACAACTAATACACATAG
Organism: Myxine glutinosa; assembly: GCF_964187855.1. NCBI lineage: Eukaryota > Metazoa > Chordata > Myxini > Myxiniformes > Myxinidae > Myxine > Myxine glutinosa. The sequence continues at coordinate 32,139 of NW_027619351.1, forward strand.
TGAGAGTATTAATTTTGTTATGATAACTCCATTAAGAATGTAAATATTACATGAGATGGCCGGGCAGGATAAATGTTAGATGGCCAACGGACTTTTGTTTCGTCCATTCTCAACATATTCAATACTTTTCTCAAACATCTGCGTTAACTGCTCGGCTGGGATGAACAATTAAACATACATTAATATGTCCACTCCATATTAATTGTTCAAACTAGCCATTGATTGAGCCAGCCCATGGAATATACAGGCCTGGTAAAATGACGAATGGGCATAGAGAAAGAGGAGAGAATTGGAAAGAACAGGCGACAGTTGGAAGCAGTTGGGAGATTCAGAGAGAGGGTGAGGAGGAGGAGGGGGAGGGGGTGAGGGGGGGGAGAGAGAGAGAGAGAGACAGAGACACAGAGAGAGACAGAGACAGAGACAGAGACAGAGACAGAGAGAGAGAGAGAGAGAGAGAGAGAGAGAGAGAGAGACAGAGACAGAGACAGAGACAGAGACAGAGAAAGTGGAGAGAATTGGAAAGGACAGGCGCCAGTTGGAAGCAGTTGGGAGATTCAGAGAGGGTGAGGAGGAGGGGGAGGGGGAGGGGGAGAGGGGGGGGGGGGGAGAGACAGAGAGAGGCAGAGAGACAGAGAGAGACAGAGAGAGACAGAGAGAGGCAGAGAGAGAGAGAGAGACAGAGAGAGACAAAGAGGAGAGAATTGCAATGGACAGGCGACAGTTGGAAGCAGTTGGGAGATTCAGAGAGAGCGTGATGGGGAGAAGGGGTAGGAGGGGGGGGGGGGGGGAGAGAGAGAGAGAGAGAGAGAGAGAGAGAGAGAGAGATAGAGATAGAGATTAGCAGTGAGGGAGTCAAAGCAGTACAAATGAACCACACACAGCCTACAAGAGGAGATGAGTCACGTCCAGCTTTCGGGATTGGTTCATCTTGTTGATGCTGGTCCAGAATCGATGAGATGCGTGTATGACAAATTGAATGTGCCTTTCAATTCCAAAAAGTGTCAGAGTCACACCCTATCATTCCAGAAAACCGACAAATGAACATATTCCCACGGTTAGCTACTGGAAGAGGTTCACTCTCATGAACTTCTAGGCCTCACCATAATCCAATTAATCCATGACCTTTTCGGGGTCTGACCATATAGCAAAGCTGGCCTCCAAAACCAAACAGAGGCTGGGCAATCTCTATCATTCCAAGTCATCATTTGAAAAGTCAGACAAATCACAGCCTACCAGCCCTTTGTCACAGCAAACACAAACGTCTGCTTTAACAAAGCTCTCATATTTCCCATCGCAACAAATTCATCTGACTGGCAACAATGAACTGGCAACGTCGGGAGGTTTTTGAGAATTGGAGCTGGAGAAGAGTGCTAAAGACAGAGATGGGATGAGTCATGGACAGAGTAAAGAAGCAACAACAGTGTGAAAAAGGAACTTGGCCTTTACAACACCAATTTACTTTGTAGTGTTGAAAGCCATTCATTGACGTACTCTGGCCACGTTTGCTACAGACATGATGAATAACAGAACATAGCGGAAGTCATTAGGTCTCAGATATGAAACTATGGAAATCATCAACACTGTGTGCTATATCTAAATTAAAGAAATATATGATAAGCTGACAAAGATCCATCCAATAGCACAGAGATGGACATGCATGTAAACAGGTACTGTGCAGGACCTTACCATGGGAGATCGGCCATATGTTGCTGCAGCAGCAGCTGCAACTACACTCATCTGCGGTGATGCAAGGTGCAGGCCAGCGTAGGGTCCTGCTGGGCTACCCAATTCACTGCCATTCATCCCACCATGTGGAATCATGCCGAAAGGAGGGTACGGTCCAGCAAAAGGCGTCCGGAGAGTGGGTCCTATGATGAGGCGGAAGGCCGAAGCCAAACTAAGAACTAATGCTATGTTGGTAACTATGATGCATAGGTTTGATGAACGATATGTAGTTCCACACATGAAATATTTCAAAGCAAAAGCAGTATTTTGAGAATGCCTGGATATAGTGCTGCAAGACAGGTGAGGAAAACCAGAATAAAAAAAACAACAAGCACGTTCAACAGGTAATGGCTTAGACAAGCTAAGCAAAGCAGCAGACCGCAAAGCTGCAATGTAAAACAGAGAGCTGGCAGGATAGCCTAGACCTAGAGTCTAGAGGTATGTGCACTCACCTCTGTGCTATCTAGCCTGGGTTTGAATCCCAACCCAGCTATAAACTGTCATATATTGGAGGTTCACAGGCAGGGTGATTCATCAATATATGTGCCTGTCCCTTGGATGATACTAGACATCCAATCTGCCAGCATTAGTTGGTGGACGTTAAAGATCCCACGGTGTCCTTCGCAGAGCAAGAGAACTATTGCCAGCACCCTGAAACAAATTCCATATTCTTGCTCTAAACTACAGTGAGCACTGCAACAGCAGCTCAGCTCTGTCCCCAGAAAATTATTCTACCCACACCCATGTGCTGCATATGAAAGAAGAACGGATAAAGAAAGGTATAGGATTCTTCTTCAAAATTTGAAAATTTCAGTTCGATACCCAAGCACAACAAGCAAGCCCACAACATAGAAGTCACTTCTTTCACTGCAATAAAAGCACTGTATAACTAGAACGGCACTCAGTAGAGAGCATACCTCCGCCTGGGGAACAGTTTACTTTTGTATCCCACTGATAGGCCAGATCTGGATTGGGACCTGAACCAAAATCTAATCGGCTTGTTCTCGTCACCTAACCAACTCATCCACCAAGTTTATTCATACCTAGTCCATAACATTTAAAAAAATATCATGTTATATATCGCTTTTCACCCGATCTCTCAATGGTGAAGAATCACTTAAAAATTAAATAATTAATTTAGTCGAATCCATTTTCAGATCTTCACCAAAATCGAAACGATTAATCCTTTTCACACACACAACCTATCCACCAAATTTCGTCCAAATCCATCCACAACTTTTTGAGATATCCTGTTATATATCATTTTTGGCCATATCACTCAATGGTGAAGAATTACTTTTAAAAATTCTACTAGCTGGATCAGAGTCCAGATCTTCAACAAAATAGAATAGATTATTTCTTGTCATACACACAACCTGTCCAACAAATTTAGTCCAAATCCATCCATAACTTTTTGAGAAATCTTGCTATATGTTGGTTTTAGCCCCATCTCCCAATGGTGAAGAATCACTAAAAAATTAAATAATTCTCATATCCGAATCCATATTCAGATCTTCACCAAAATCGAATCTATTTGGCCTTGTGAAATACCCAACCGGTCCACCAAGTTTCGTCCAAATCCACCCACAACTCTGAGATATCCTGCTATGTATAGTTTTGGTCCCATCTCCCGATGGTAAAGAATCACTTTAAAATTCTAGTAGCCAGATTCGAATCCGGATCTTCACCAAAATCTAATCATTTCATCCTTGTCACATACACTAAATCTCTGCCAAATTTCGTCCGAATCCGTCCACAACTTTGAGATATCTTGTTCACAACAAGACAGACAGGGGTGAAAACATAACCTCCATCCATCTTTGGTGGCGGAGGTAAATATAAATATAGCCCATAAAATCGCCCCTTTTTAATGCCTACTTTTCAATATGTAGCATGCGCTGAGGAGCGTTGGCAGCAAGGTAAGGGATGCGGATTGTTAATTAATTGCAAGAAACAGCAGGAAGAGGTGAGTTGATGAGGTTTTGAGGTTGTTTAGTAATCGACGACATGAATGCAGGAAATGAGCTGTTCTAGGCTGGTATTCCAACACGAGTGAACATCATCCTTAGAAGTTCCAAAAGAGCATCTTAAAAGACTGATCTACAATAATGTGAGTTCCCTTACAAAGGACTTCAACAGAGAAGGAGACCATTAGGCCAATCAAGCATGTACAATGGTTGTACATGTACAAATGCTCTATCAATATCATTTATAAACACTGAGCAACAAGCAAGTAAGCAGCACGTACCATTTTAAAGTTAGTGGCATGATTCGGCCGGGGTCGGGTTCTAACTGCTGACATCCTAGACTCAGAGTAGATGCTCCAACGGTCTAACAATTATGCAACCTTCTTATTGATCAAAATGCATATAATATTGTATTATGTGCAGTGTATTTTCACCAAATTTTGTCTTGTACTCATGCCTTCCTAACAACATGCCTCTTTGGAAAGGTATATAAGGGGTATTTGGTGTTGAATACAGTAAATAATAAGCAAAAAGTGTCTGCTTTGGCCACCAGAATGTTCAGTACAACAAGGAATAAGCAGAATGAATTTTACAAGGAATGAAACGAGGAATTAATTTTAGGTAGTAGGTTGAAGACAGCAACCGCCCAGGGTAGTACTACCATCCTGACTTAGGAGCGTTAAAGTGGTGCCCGGAACCATCTTGCACTCTCCGTGTCAGGATGGCTGGTCTTATTTACTGTCTCACTTAAACTATTGCTACAGGGCTAGCTTCAATCTCTCTTTCTCGCAAACAAACACCATAAACTTTTCATCATACTTTTGTTCTCTTTTATTTAAGGCATGGCCTCGATGAGGGTTATACAGTCTGTGCCTGGAGCCTCCAACATTAAAAAAAAGAAAAAAGAAAAGAAAAAAAAAGCGACCGATTTGACCGTGCCTGGAAGCTTGCCTGGCATCGGCCTCAGGCCTGGTGTGCCACTAGTCCCGGGTGTTGGCACATCGCTACGTGGTGTTGGAGTGTTGGACTTCGACATTGGTGTGCTCGACTTGTCATTCTGGAAAATAAGTAACAATTAAATAATTATTTTTTAAAAAATTGCACCAGATGAAACGGCATCATCAGCTTGGATCACACCACAGTATGCTTTATAAGTCTTCCAGAGCAGACTCAAACTAACATCACATTCTACTCTGACAGCAGGTTTTAGCAAAGCACCATGGTGGAGGGTCATGTCCATAGGAAGACAAAAGGTCAATTGATGTAGTTCATTATTGAGAGGGCTGTAATCTATATATATAAAACACAGTTTTTGTGTGTGTGTGTGTGTGTGTGTGTGTGTGTGTGTGTGTGTGTGTGTGTGTGTGTGTAATGTTACCGATAGACTCCTAAACGGAGAGGCTCACGTGCTTGATATTTGGCATAGACATGGCCATTGAGCCTGGGAAGAACATGGCCGACCTAAAAAATTTATTTCACAATATTTTTTTAACCATATTTTTACCTCAGCGCATTTCAGCGAGGAATATTATACACGGAATCTGAGCCGGTGGCAGAGCAGCGCGCTGATTCGCTCAGAGCGATCATGTGATGTTCCTTGCCGCCATAAACTCACAGTTACGCGTTCGCACGTATTTCAGAGCGAAAAGCGATTGCGTTTTTTCACATTTCAGCGAGGAACATTGCCATTCACACCACATAGGTTTTTTTTTCTTTCATCGTTAGATCAATATTTTTTTTCAGCGAGGAATATTATACACGGAATCTGAGCCGGTGGCAGAGCAGCCCGCTGATTCGCTCAGAGCGATCACATGATGTTCCTTGCCGCCATAAACTCACAGCAAGTAGCATAGATTTTAGCATGATTATCATTTAGCATAGATAGTAGCATGTTTCACATAGATTTTTTTTCAGCGAGGAATATTATACACGGAATCTGAGCCGGTGGCAGAGCAGCGCGCTGATTCGCTCAGAGCGATCACGTGATGTTCCATTCCCGCCGCCAGACCATTGAACATAAAACACAGTTTGTGTGTGTGTGTAATGTAATGTTACCTCCCCTCCCCTCCCCTCCATCCTCCCCTTCCCCCTCCACCCTACCCCCTCCCCCCCTCCATTCCCTCCCACCCTCCATTCCCTCCCCCTCTCCTCCCCCCTCTCCCCTCTCCTCCCCTGCCCCTTCCCCTTCCCCCTCCCCTCCCGGGAATGCCGGGTACTTCTGCTAGTAATAAATACACAACACAACACAGATACATATTATTAACCAAGTCCACAACTTTGTCCCATAGGTAGGTTTAATCACAATCAGATCTTTGGCATCATCCTGTAAAATACAATCATGCAATAGATATCAGGATCTTGGCATCACATAGGAAGGATCGATAATATTAGTCAATGCAAGCAAGCCTAGAATATGTGCGGGTACGTACCATTCAAGACTACATGTCGTAGTAAAATGTCACAGGAGTGGCTCAGCGTCGCGGACGTCCGAGGTCTTATAGACGCCCCTCAGCGGTTTAAGTGAGCATCACTCCTGGGTTCAACTTTGATACATTTTCACTACATTCTCCCCGCCGTGAGAACTACACTGCCGCTAGGCAGGAATCAAGCGTGCGTCAGCATTAATTGATTGGGGATGTCATTCCATGTCAGTCGGTCCATCCGTAGCGGTCAGGGTGGCGAATTACCCTGCCAGCACGTGTCCGGAAACTACCGGGTACGGCATCCCCAAGCCCGGACTCCCCTGCTTCGGAGTAGCCGCTGGAGGCAGGTGTCGGAGGGGGCACCTCAGAGCCTTCAGGCAGGGGTGTATTTGACGAAGGAAGGGACGGCAGATGTTCCATAGAGGAAGCTTCGGGAGAGTCCATAGACTCGTAGATCAGTTCATCGATATCCCTATAAGGGTCGATGACCCCACATGGGGCGAGATGGCGTACGGAGACAGTGGACTCGCGTCCATCTGCCGTCATCACACGAGCATGCTCGGGATTAGCCTGGAGTACCTGCACCTTATCCACTAAGGGGCCGTACTTGCTTGTGCGAACCGCACATTTGAGATAGGCCGGCCCCGGCTGAGCGAGCCAACTGGGTAAAGATCGGATACTACCCGAGCTTCTAGGGTGGTGGAACAGTCTTTCGTGAGGAGTCTGGTTGGTGGCCGTACATAGTAGAGCCCTGATCGAGTTCAGCGCCGCAGGTAGCGACCAAGCCCATTTATCGAGGCCCCGGCCGAGGGTCCTGAGGCTTAGCATGACGGCCCTCCATATAATCCCATTGAAGCGTTCGACCTGCCCATTCGCCTGGGGTCTGTACGGTGTGGTGTAACTCGAAGCGACATTATTTTGGAGCAAGTAACCTCTCACTTCCTGAGACAGGAACACCGCACCCCGATCGGTATGCACGTAGGCCGGATACCCAAACATAGAAAACAAATTCTGCAGGCACCGTATGACCGTGGCAGCCGTCATATCCACGCACGTGTAAGCAAAAGGGAATCACGAGTACTCATCAACGATAGTGAGCAGATAACGAGAGTTACTCGACACCAACAGCGGCCCTTTGAAATCCATTGCCAATCTCTCCCACGGTCTAGTAGCCCTAACCAGCGTCCCCATGGGAGGGTTGTAAAAACGCGGTTTGAGTTCCGCACATATAGCGCAGTCGCGGCAGATCCGGCGGATGTCCTCAATCGAGTACGGCAGATTACCACTACGCACAAAATGAGCGAAACGCGTCACCCCAGGATGACACATAGTGCCGTGCAAAGTGCGCAGACCCTCCAGAGTTATGATACCCGCGCACGTAGCCGGCCTTGATAAGGCGTCGGCGACCAGGTTATCCTTCCCCAGGCGATATTTGATGGTGTAGCAGAAGTCGGCGAGTTCGAATACGCCAGCGAGTCATTTTCTCATTCTTAATGCGTTGAGCATGTAAGGTGTCGTACATGAACGCTACGCTTTGTTGGGCCGTGATGATTTGGAAGCATCGCCCGAGTAAGTACGGTCGCCATCGCCGAATCGACTCGACGATCGCGTACGCTTCCTTTTCGACAGACGAATGCCTCCGCTCAGCGGAGGTGAGAGTCCGCAAAAAGAAAGCCACAGGGCGCCCCCCCTGGGAGAGTGTCGCCGCTATCGCATGATCCGAGGCATCACTTTCTAAGACGAAAGATTCGCTCTCGTCGATCGTCGCCACAGCGGCGCCAGCGATGTCGGCCTTAAGGCCCCCAAAGGCTGCCAAGGCGGCTGGGCTCATGGGGAACGTGTCGCAGGCCACAAGGGGGTGGAGCTTCACGGAGAAATTTTGCACCCACTTAGAATAATGGGCGAACAGCCCGAGAGCACGCTTCAGCGAGGCTCGATCGCTAGGCGGAGCCATATCGAGCAAAGGTCGCAGACGCTCCTTATCTGGAGCGACATAGCCATGGGTCACGGTGTACTCCAGAAGATCTATTGTGCGTAGAGAGTAACGACACTTAGCCTCATTCATGGTTAGGCGATACCTCTGCGCGACCTCGAGGAAGCGCTTCAGATTAGCATCATGATGCCCCTGGTCATACCCACAAACCGTAAGATTGTCCAGATATACAAAGACATCGGTCAAGTTCTCCTTAGTAATGAGGTCGTCCATAGCCCTCTGAAAAGAGGCGACCCCGTTCGTCACCCCAAAAGGTAGTCGGTGAACTGGTATAACCTTTGACCCGATTCAAAGGCGGTATAGATGCGATCAGCCCTAGAGATGGGGATCTGATGATACGCACTATGCAGATCGAGAGTGCTGTAGACTGAGTACTGGGCCACCTGTCGTACCAGCGCGTCCATCCCCGGTAAGGGGTAGGCGTCCAGCTGTGTAAAGCGATTAATCGTCTGTGAATAGTCAATTACCATGCGTCGGCGATGCGCCTCACTTCGCACCACCAAGACCTGGGCCCGCCACGGTGACCGGCTGGGTTCTATAATACCTTCCTTTAAGAGCTGGGCCATTTCTTCCGCAATGAATTGCGCGTCTGCTCGTGAGTAGCGCAGTGATTTCACCGCTACGGGAGTGCAGTCAGTGGTCAGGTTGGGGAACAGCGAAAGAGGCTCAATTTCCATTTTCGCGAGTGCACACACAGCAAGCGTGTCAGTCCCACCAAATTCCATTTCCAAACGTCCATGTCGTTTAAGAAAATCGTGTCCTAACAGAATGTCAGCACATAAAGCAGGTAAGACCATGAGATGCACATCTGGAAACATGCGTCCCTTTATCACAAGCTTCAATGGACATTCCCCTTTTGTGCTGAGCCTAAGCCCTTGGGAGGCCATAAAGATCCGTCGTGTTGTCCCGAGGACCGGCCACCCATGTTTACGCACCAGTCGATGATCGATAAAACTATCCGTAGATCCCGTGTCGACTAAAGCCCGCGCAAAAATGCCTTCGACCATGAGTGGAATAATGGCCTGAGCAAGGCCGGAAGATCCGGCAGGTATTGAGCCATCCGAGCGAGAAGATCGCGCCTCGCGTGTGGATCCCACGCCGGCTGCAGTTTTCCGGTCATTTGAGCAGCCTCCGGAGGGCACTCGTGTCAAACGCATAGTTGGTCATGCCAAAGCAGGAGCTTGTAGTCCGTACAAGCTGCCGTCAGATGGCGCTCGTGTCACGCGAGAAGGATCGCAGCCAACTGTAGTTTCACGTGCTGAGGCAAGAGCGTGTAGTTCGTACGAGCTGCCGTCGGATGGCGCTCATGTCACGTGCATTGTTTGCCGCGTCAAAGCAGGAGCTTGTCGATCGTATGAGTAGCCTTCGGAGGGCGTTCGGATTCCAGTCAAGGACGGTCGCTCCGCGGTCGGTCATGTTCGCGCCACTTGTTTTGGCGGCCCAATGTATCTCACCAAGGTCGAGCGTGCAGCCAGGGGCCCACGAGGAGGAGGACCGCTCATCAAAGCCGGGTGAGGCGCCCCGCTCTGTGCTCGGTCCGTTGGCTCGGCGATAAGCCCATTCAAGGTCGCGCGAGTTCGTGTGCCCCGCGCGGTCTTTCGGCAGACTTTTGCAAAATGTCCTTTAGTCGAACACAAATGGCATATTGCTTCCCGAGCCGGACATGCCGACCTGGGATGCTGTCGATTGCCACAGAAGTAACACGTAGCGTTTTGTACAGGCTTTGGCCTGGCCGCCGTAGCTGCCGCCAAGCCGGAATCCGGGTCCACCTCGGGAGCGGCCAGGGGCCCCGCTAGCGTGGTCGAGTCCGCTCCCGTATCCTCGGCGGTAGCCCTCTCCGGTCGCGCGAGTTGAGAAGTCCCCGAAACGACCCGTGTGTGGTCATAGGCGGTAGATTGTTCCCGGGCCTCAGTGTAGACGTGTGCCACCCGTAGAGCCTCCGTGAACGTCAGGTCAGCTGTCTCTAAAAGTCTTAGCCTAAGAGTCGGAGAGCCGATCCCAGAGACAAAAGCATCTCGGACAAGATCATCCTGGACTTGCTCGTGAGTGCGTACCTCTTGAGTACTGTCCGCAAGTAGTTGTCGCAGCTCCTGGGAGAAGCGATCTATCGACTCAGTGGGCTGTTGATGCCGCGATGAGCAGATACCTGGTGTACACCACACTCCGTTTCTTAATGTAAATTCGCTTTAGCTCTGCCACAGCGGCATTGTACGTCGTACATCGTTCGATGCTCCTGTAGACGTGAGATCCACTTTAGTCTGCAGCACGTCCAGTTTCGTTTCAGCAGTGGGAACGGTATCCTGGGATCTGAACTGGTTCTCCAGTGACTTGAGCCAGTGAGTTAACTCCGAGCCCGAATCCACAGCTTGTGGGTCGGCGCTGAATGTCGGTACATGGATCATCTTGTGTCCCGCCATTTCCGTAGATCTTGATTGTGATTAAATGTTGTGGAAATTAACCAAGTCCACAACTTTGTCCCATAGGTAGGTTTAATCACAATCAGATCTTTGGCATCATCCTGTAAAATACAATCATGCAATAGATATCAGGATCTTGGCATCACATAGGAAGGATCGATAATATTAGTCAATGCAAGCAAGCCTAGAATATGTGCGGGTACGTACCATTCAAGACAACATGTCATAGTAAAATGTCACAGGAGTGGCTCAGCGTCGCGGACGTCCGAGGTCTTATAGACGCCCCTCAGCGGTTTAAGTGAGCATCACTCCTGGGTTCAACTTTGATACATTTTCACTTCATATATATACATATATAGTTATATACATATATAGTTATAAACATATATAGTTATATACATACACACACACACATATATATATATTGTTGCGGATATGGGATTTGCATCCATCCATATCCGCTTGTAAATATTCCCCTATTTCCTCAATACTTCCCAACTATCCCCAATCCCACATTCCCGAGTCCCATTTTCTGTAAACAACACTCTGTAGACCAGACCTCCCCCTATTTCCCCCATTAAAGGTCGTGCCCAGGTTCACCGCATCTCATGTAAGACAACTATAGGACATCTTGCTAGTTATTCTTAGTCTATGTCAGTTAAGGACTCGTTTCCATTAATTCTGACCCTTCGTTGCACCAGAATGTGGTTGTATGGCACCGTTAGGAAGTTTAGGACCTCCCAATACCTCCCCGCAGCTCTTCCTCACAGTTCAACAACAACAACAACAACAACAACAACAACACGAGCGCAGGAAGTGCGCGTCCTCACTCCGGCTTGGTTGGTAGGGGGTGTTGGGAGGGCACCAGGCCTTCCCAACGAGCCGACATCAAACATGTGCTCGGCGGGGTTACCAAATAGGGGCTCCCTGTCAGCTCCTCGTCAAGGGCGGAGCCCGGTAACCCCCGCACCCAATGGAAGCGGCGGACCGGCCCCAGTGGGGCGGAACCAACCAGCCGAGGGCATGTCACTCCCGGCTGAGCATGCGCAGTGAGGGGGAGGGGACGTCAGATGCGCGCTGAGCTTGAAGCAAGAAAGACGTCCCGTCCGAGCGCTGTGAGGCCTCCCCGCATCTTCTGGACCGTGCTTTATCCTGTCCCCGAGCCAAGGTGCACCTTGTGCTATCGACCTACCTGTCCCTTCCTGCCATCAATCCCTGTGTAAGTCTGCCTTGTTCCGTTTGTCTGTGGTCTGTCTGGGCTAAGATAAGACGGTAATTAAGTGCCCATCTCTTCTGTGTCTTTACCTCACTGCCTTGTAATCTACCCCTTTTCTCCACCACTGTAATTATACCCTCCTCCGGAGGTCTTGAGAACTGTACCCCTTGCGTCGTTTCCTCTTTCCCAGTCGTCGTGTCCTTTCTATCATTGATTTGGCATAGCGCGATTTGGCCAACGTCTGGGTGAATCGGGTGAGTTGGGGAAGAATCGGGGGAACTGTTCGGTCGCGGTAATACCAACCGCTCGGTAAATAACATCTTTAACCGCGTCCGCAACAATATATATATATATATATATATATATATATATATATATATATATATATATATATATATATGTATATGTATATTGTATATATATATGTATATGTATATATATATATATATATATATATATATATATATATATATATATATATATATATATATATATATATAATATATATATATACACAGACTTGGCATTTAATGTGGAATTGTTTTTTTCTTGACTTGGGTTTACTTTCTGAACTCGGCATATCAATCTGGTGAGTTTCTTTTACGCTTCGGTGATTTCTTTGTTAAAAGAACCATGTCACTGATTGTCTGTCGCAGCAAGAAGTCAATAACAGGATTATATCACAGGTGGCGTGACAAAATGTACGGGCAGGTACAATGGTACATTTGACGATTGGCTTCACAATCGGGTATATAAGGGTTGTTGCGTTCTGTATTAGTGGAAAACAACTGCTGCACATCTAAAAAAGTTATTGCCGCTTCCCCTGGAGATGGTCCGTCAACTCGACAATGCTGTTTGTCATTTAGTGGTGGCTTTACGAAATTCCGGCATGAAACAGCGTGCTATTGCTCGGCAGTATTGCATCACTCAAGGTCAGGTATCAAAGATCCTGAAACGAAATGCTCAGTGGGGTGTCCTCCTCCAATACCGAGGTCAGGACGTCCCCGCAGAACCACAAGGAGGGATGATCGCCAGCTGCACCGGTTAGTCCGCAATAGCCGTACCAAGTCAGCTAATCGGCTTAGGG
>NW_027619352.1:0-44954 GCF_964187855.1 Myxine glutinosa
TTCAACACTAACACAAGTGCGAAAAGTGGTTTTTCAACACCAACACAAGTGCGAAAAGTGGTTTTTCCACACTAATACAAGTGCAAAAGTGGTTTCCTGCACCAACACAAGTGCGAAAAGTGGTTTTTCAACACTAACACACGTGCGAAAAGTGTTTTTTTCAACACTATCACAAGTGCAAAAAGTGTTTTTTCCACACTAATACAAGTGCAAAAGTGGTTTCCTGCACCAACACAAGTGCGAAAAGTGGTTTTTCAACACTAACACAAGTGCGAAAAGTGGTTTTTCAACACTAACACAAGTGCGAAAAGTGGTTTTTCAACACTAACACAAGTGCGAAAAGTGGTTTTTCCACACTAATACAAGTGCAAAAGTGGTTTCCTGCACCAACACAAGTGCGAAAAGTGGTATTTCAACACTAACACAAGTGCGAAAAGTAGTTTTTCAACACTATCACAAGTGCAAAAAGTGTTTTTTCCACACTCATACAAGTGCAAAAGTGGTTTCCTGCACCAACACAAGAGCGAAAAGTGGTTTTTCAACACTAACACAAGTGCGAAAAGTGGTTTTTCAACACTAACACAAGTGCGAAAAGTGTTTTTTCCACACTACTACAAGTGCAAAAGTGGTTTCCTGCACCAACACAAGTGCGAAAATAGTTTTTCAACACTAACACAAGTGCGAAAAGTTGTTTTTCAACACTAACACAAGTGCGAAAAGTGATTTTTCAACACTAACACAAGTGCGAAAAGTGGTTTTTCAACACTAACACAAGTGCGAAAAGTGGTTTTTCCACACTAATACAAGTGCAAAAGTGGTTTCCTACACCAACACAAGTGCGAAAAGTGGTTTTTCAACACTAACACAAGTGCGAAAAGTGGTTTTTCAACACTATCACAAGTGCAAAAAGTGTTTTTTCCACACTAATACAAGTGCAAAAGTGGTTTCCTGCACCAACACCAGTGCGAAAACTGGTTTTTCAACACTAACACAAGTGTGAAAAGTGGTTTTTCAACACTAACACAAGTGCGAAAAGTGTTTTTTCCACACTAATACAAGTGCAAAAGTGGTTTTTCCACACTAATACAAGTGCAAAAGTGGTTTCCTGCACCAACACAAGTGCGAAAAGTGGTTTTTCAACACTAACACAAGTGCGAAAAGTGTTTTTTCCACACTAATACAAGTGCAAAAGTGGTTTCCTGCACCAACACAAGTGCGAAAAGTGTTTTTTCCACACTAATACAAGTGCAAAAGTGGTTTCCTGCACCAACACAAGTGCGAAAAGTGGTTTTTCAACACTAACACAAGTGCATAAAGTGGTTTTCAACACTATCACAAGTGCAAATGTGTTTTTTCCACACTAATACAAGTGCAAAAGTGGTTTCCTGCACCAACACAAGTGCGAAAAGTGGTTTTTCAACACTAACACAAGTGCGAAAAGTGGTTTTTCAACACTAACACAAGTGCGAAAAGTGGTTTTTCAACACTAACACAGGTGCGAAAAGTGGTTTTTCCACACTAATACAAGTGCAAAAGTGATTTCCTGCACCAACACAAGTGCGAAAAGTGGTTTTTCAACACTAACACAAGTGCAAAAAGTGGTTTTTCAACACTATCACAAGTGCAAAAAGTGTTTTTTCCACACTAATACAAGTGCAAAAGTGGTTTCCTGCACCAACACAAGTGCGAAAAGTGGTTTTTCAACACTAACACAAGTGTGAAAAGTGGTATTTCAACACTAACACAAGTGCGAAAAGTGGTTTTTCAACACTAACACAAGTGCGAAAAGTGTTTTTTCCACACTAATACAAGTGCAAAAGTGGTTTCCTGCACCAATACAAGTGCGAAAAGTGGTTTTTCAACACTAACACAAGTGCGAAAAGTGGTTTTTCAACACTAACACAAGTGCGAAAATTGGTTTTTCAACACTAACACAAGTGCGAAAAGTGGTTTTTCCACACTAATACAAGTGCAAAAGTGGTTTCCTGCAGCAACACAAGTGCGAAAAGTGGTTTTTCAACACTAACACAAGTGCGAAAAGTGGTTTTTCAACACTATCACAAGTGCAAAAAGTGTTTATTCCACACTAATCCAAGTGCAAAAGTGGTTTCCTGCACCAACACAAGTGCGAAAAGTGGTTTTTCAACACTAACACAAGTGCGAAAAGTGGTTTTTCAACACTAACTCAAGTGCGAAAAGTGTTTTTCCACACTAATACAAGTGCAAAAGTGGTTTCCTGCACCAACACAAGTGCGAAAAGTGGTTTTTCAACACTAACACAAGTGCGAAAAGTGGTTTTTCAACACTAACACGAGTGCGAAAAGTGGTTTTTCAACACTAACACAAGTGCGAAAAGTGGTTTTTCCACACTAATACAAGTACAAAAAGTGGTTTCCTGCACCAACACAAGTGCGAAAAGTGGTTTTTCAACACTAACACAAGTGCGAAAAGTGGTTTTTCAACACTATCACAAGTGCAAAAAGTGTTTTTTCCACACTAATACAAGTGCAAAAGTGGTTTCCTGCACCAACACAAGTGCGAAAAGTGGTTTTTCAACACTAACACAAGTGCAAAAAGTGGTTTTTCAACACTAACACAAGTGCAAAAAGTGGTTTTTCCACACTAATACAAGTGCAAAAGTGGTTTCCTGCACCAACACAAGTGCGAAAAGTGGTTTTTCAACACTAACACAAGTGCGAAAAGTGGTTTTTCAACGCTATCACAAGTGCAAAAAGTGTTTTTTCCACACTAATACAAGTGCAAAAGTGGTTTCCTGCACCAACACAAGTGCGAAAAGTGGTTTATCAACACTAACACAAGTGCGAAAAGTGGTTTTTCACCACTAACACAATTGCGAAAAGTGGTTTTTCCACACTAAAACAAGTGCAAAAGTGGTTTACTGCACCAACACAAGTGCGAAAAGTGGTTTTTCAACACTAACACAAGTGCGAAAAGTAGTTTTTCAACACTATCACAAGTGCAAAAAGTGTTTTTTCCACACTCATACAAGTGCAAAAGTGGTTTCCTGCACCAACACAAGAGCGAAAAGTGGTTTTTCAACACTAACACAAGTGCGAAAAGTGGTTTTTTCAACACTAACACAAGTGCGAAAAGTGTTTTTTCCACACTACTACAAGTGCAAAAGTGGTTTCCTGCACCAACACAAGTGCGAAAATAGTTTTTCAACACTAACACAAGTGCGAAAAGTGGTTTTTCAACACTAACACAAGTGCGAAAAGTGATTTTTCAACACTAACACAAGTGCGAAAAGTGGTTTTTCAACACTAACACAAGTGCGAAAAGTGGTTTTTTCCACACTAATACAAGTGCAAAAGTGGTTTCCTACACCAACACAAGTGCGAAAAGTGGTTTTTCAACACTAACACAAGTGCGAAAAGTGGTTTTTCAACACTATCACAAGTGCAAAAAGTGTTTTTTCCACACTAATACAAGTGCAAAAGTGGTTTCCTGCACCAACACAAGTGCGAAAACTGGTTTTTCAACACTAACACAAGTGTGAAAAGTGGTTTTTCAACACTAACACAAGTGCGAAAAGTGTTTTTTCCACACTAATACAAGTGCAAAAGTGGTTTTTCCACACTAATACAAGTGCAAAAGTGGTTTCCTGCACCAACACAAGTGCGAAAAGTGGTTTTTCAACACTAACACAAGTGCGAAAAGTGTTTTTTCCACACTAATACAAGTGCAAAAGTGGTTTCCTGCACCAACACAAGTGCGAAAAGTGTTTTTTCCACACTAATACAAGTGCAAAAGTGGTTTCCTGCACCAACACAAGTGCGAAAAGTGGTTTTTCAACACTAACACAAGTGCATAAAGTGGTTTTCAACACTATCACAAGTGCAAATGTGTTTTTTCCACACTAATACAAGTGCAAAAGTGGTTTCCTGCACCAAAACAAGTGCGAAAAGTGGTTTTTCAACACTAACACAAGTGCGAAAAGTGGTTTTTCAACACTAACACAAGTGCGAAAAGTGTTTTTTCAACACTATCACAAGTGCAAAAAGTGTTTTTTTCCACACTAATACAAGTGCAAAAGTGGTTTCCTGCACCACACAAGTGCGAAAAGTGGTTTTTAAACACTAACACAGTGCGAAAAGTGGTTTTTCAACACTATCACAAGTGCAAAAAGTGTTTTTTCCACACTAATACAAGTGCAAAAGTGGTTTCCTGCACCAACACAAGTGCGAAAAGTGGTTTTTCAACACTAACACAAGTGCGAAAAGTGGTTTTTCAACACTAACACAAGTGCGAAAAGTGTTTTTTTCCACACTAATACAAGTGCAAAAGTGGTTTCCTGCACCAACACAAGTGCGAAAAGTGGTTTTTCAACACTAACACGAAAAGTGGTTTTTTAAACACTAACACAAGTGCGAAAAGTGGTTTTTCAACACTAACACAAGTGCGAAAAGTGTTTTTTCCACACTAATACAAGTGCAAAAGTGGTTTCCTGCACCAACACAAGTGCGAAAAGTGGTTTTTCAACACTAACACAAGTGCGAAAAGTGGTTTTTCAACACTAACACGAGTGCGAAAAGTGGTTTTTCAACACTAACACAAGTGCGAAAAGTGGTTTTTCCACACTAATACAAGTACAAAAGTGGTTTCCTGCACCAACACAAGTGCGAAAAGTGGTTTTTCAACACTAACACAAGTGCGAAAAGTGGTTTTTCAACACTATCACAAGTGCAAAAAGTGTTTTTTCCACACTAATACAAGTGCAAAAGTGGTTTCCTGCACCAACACAAGTGCGAAAAGTGGTTTTTCAACACTAACACAAGTGCAAAAAGTGGTTTTTCAACACTAACACAAGTGCAAAAAGTGGTTTTTCCACACTAATACAAGTGCAAAAGTGGTTTCCTGCACCAACACAAGTGCGAAAAGTGGTTTTTCAACACTAACACAAGTGCGAAAAGTGGTTTTTCAACGCTATCACAAGTGCAAAAAGTGTTTTTTCCACACTAATACAAGTGCAAAAGTGGTTTCCTGCACCAACACAAGTGCGAAAAGTGGTTTATCAACACTAACACAAGTGCGAAAAGTGGTTTTTCACCACTAACACAATTGCGAAAAGTGGTTTTTCCACACTAAAACAAGTGCAAAAGTGGTTTACTGCACCAACACAAGTGCGAAAAGTGGTTTTTCAACACTAACACAAGTGCGAAAAGTAGTTTTTCAACACTATCACAAGTGCAAAAAGTGTTTTTTCCACACTCATACAAGTGCAAAAGTGGTTTCCTGCACCAACACAAGAGCGAAAAGTGGTTTTTCAACACTAACACAAGTGCGAAAAGTGGTTTTTCAACACTAACACAAGTGCGAAAAGTGTTTTTTCCACACTACTACAAGTGCAAAAGTGGTTTCCTGCACCAACACAAGTGCGAAAATAGTTTTTCAACACTAACACAAGTGCGAAAAGTGGTTTTTCAACACTAACACAAGTGCGAAAAGTGATTTTTCAACACTAACACAAGTGCGAAAAGTGGTTTTTCAACACTAACACAAGTGCGAAAAGTGGTTTTTCCACACTAATACAAGTGCAAAAGTGGTTTCCTACACCAACACAAGTGCGAAAAGTGGTTTTTCAACACTAACACAAGTGCGAAAAGTGGTTTTTCAACACTATCACAAGTGCAAAAAGTGTTTTTTCCACACTAATACAAGTGCAAAAGTGGTTTCCTGCACCAACACAAGTGCGAAAACTGGTTTTTCAACACTAACACAAGTGTGAAAAGTGGTTTTTCAACACTAACACAAGTGCGAAAAGTGTTTTTTCCACACTAATACAAGTGCAAAAGTGGTTTTTCCACACTAATACAAGTGCAAAAGTGGTTTCCTGCACCAACACAAGTGCGAAAAGTGGTTTTTCAACACTAACACAAGTGCGAAAAGTGTTTTTTCCACACTAATACAAGTGCAAAAGTGGTTTCCTGCACCAACACAAGTGCGAAAAGTGTTTTTTCCACACTAATACAAGTGCAAAAGTGGTTTCCTGCACCAACACAAGTGCGAAAAGTGGTTTTTCAACACTAACACAAGTGCATAAAGTGGTTTTCAACACTATCACAAGTGCAAATGTGTTTTTTCCACACTAATACAAGTGCAAAAGTGGTTTCCTGCACCAACACAAGTGCGAAAAGTGGTTTTTCAACACTAACACAAGTGCGAAAAGTGGTTTTTCAACACTAACACAAGTGCGAAAAGTGGTTTTTCAACACTATCACAAGTGCAAAAAGTGTTTTTTCCACACTAATACAAGTGCAAAAGTGGTTTCCTGCACCACACAAGTGCGAAAAGTGGTTTTTAAACACTAACACAGTGCGAAAAGTGGTTTTTCAACACTATCACAAGTGCAAAAAGTGTTTTTTCCACACTAATACAAGTGCAAAAGTGGTTTCCTGCACCAACACCAGTGCGAAAAGTGGTTTTTCAACACTAACACAAGTGCGAAAAGTAGTTTTTCAACACTAACACAAGTGCGAAAAGTGTTTTTTCCACACTAATACAAGTGCAAAAGTGGTTTCCTGCACCAACACAAGTGCGAAAAGTGGTTTTTCAACACTAACACGAAAAGTGGTTTTTTAAACACTAACACAAGTGCGAAAAGTGGTTTTTCAACACTATCACAAGTGCAAAAAGTGTTTTTTCCACACTAATACAAGTGCAAAAGTGGTTTCCCGCACCAACACAAGTGCGAAAAGTGGTTTTTCAACACTAACACGCGAAACAACACTAACACGGTTTTTTAAACACTAACACAAGTGCGAAAAGTGGTTTTTCAACACTATCACAAGTGCAAAAAGTGTTTTTTCCACACTAATACAAGTGCAAAAGTGGTTTCCTGCACCAACACAAGTGCGAAAAGTGGTTTTTCAACACTAACACAAGTGCAAAAAGTGGTTTTTCAACACTAACACAAGTGCGAAAAGTGGTTTTTCAACACTATCACAAGTGCAAAAAGTGTTTTTTCCACACTAATACAAGTGCAAAAGTGGTTTCCTGCACCACACAAGTGCGAAAAGTGGTTTTTAAACACTAACACAAGTGCGAAAAGTGGTTTTTCAACACTATCACAAGTGCAAAAAGTGTTTTTTCCACACTAATACAAGTGTAAAAGTGGTTTCCTGCACCAACACAAGTGCGAAAAGTGGTTTTTCAACACTAACACAAGTGCGAAAAGTGGTTTTTCAACACTAACACAAGTGCGAAAAGTGTTTTTTCCACACTAATACAAGTGCAAAAGTGGTTTCCTGCACCAACACAAGTGCGAAAAGTGGTTTTTCAACACTAACACAAGTGCAAAAAGTGGTTTTTCAACACTAACACAAGTGCGAAAAGTGGTTTTTCAACACTAACACAAGTGCGAAAAGTGGTTTTTCAACACCAACACAAGTGCGAAAAGTGGTTTTTCCACACTAATACAAGTGCAAAAGTGGTTTCCTGCACCAACACAAGTGCGAAAAGTGGTTTTTCAACACTAACACACGTGCGAAAAGTGTTTTTTCAACACTATCACAAGTGCAAAAAGTGTTTTTTCCACACTAATACAAGTGCAAAAGTGGTTTCCTGCACCAACACAAGTGCGAAAAGTGGTTTTTCAACACTAACACAAGTGCGAAAAGTGGTTTTTCAACACTAACACAAGTGCGAAAAGTGGTTTTTCAACACTAACACAAGTGCGAAAAGTGGTTTTTCCACACTAATACAAGTGCAAAAGTGGTTTCCTGCACCAACACAAGTGCGAAAAGTGGTTTTTCAACACTAACACAAGTGCGAAAAGTAGTTTTTCAACACTATCACAAGTGCAAAAAGTGTTTTTTCCACACTCATACAAGTGCAAAAGTGGTTTCCTGCACCAACACAAGAGCGAAAAGTGGTTTTTCAACACTAACACAAGTGCGAAAAGTGGTTTTTCAACACTAACACAAGTGCGAAAAGTGTTTTTTCCACACTACTACAAGTGCAAAAGTGGTTTCCTGCACCAACACAAGTGCGAAAATAGTTTTTCAACACTAACACAAGTGCGAAAAGTGGTTTTTCAACACTAACACAAGTGCGAAAAGTGATTTTTCAACACTAACACAAGTGCGAAAAGTGGTTTTTCAACACTAACACAAGTGCGAAAAGTGGTTTTTCCACACTAATACAAGTGCAAAAGTGGTTTCCTACACCAACACAAGTGCGAAAAGTGGTTTTTCAACACTAACACAAGTGCGAAAAGTGGTTTTTCAACACTATCACAAGTGCAAAAAGTGTTTTTTCCACACTAATACAAGTGCAAAAGTGGTTTCTTGCACCAACACAAGTGCGAAAACTGGTTTTTCAACACTAACACAAGTGTGAAAAGTGGTTTTTCAACACTAACACAAGTGCGAAAAGTGTTTTTTCCACACTAATACAAGTGCAAAAGTGGTTTTTCCACACTAATACAAGTGCAAAAGTGGTTTCCTGCACCAACACAAGTGCGAAAAGTGGTTTTTCAACACTAACACAAGTGCGAAAAGTGTTTTTTCCACACTAATACAAGTGCAAAAGTGGTTTCCTGCACCAACACAAGTGCGAAAAGTGTTTTTTCCACACTAATACAAGTGCAAAAGTGGTTTCCTGCACCAACACAAGTGCGAAAAGTGGTTTTTCAACACTAACACAAGTGCATAAAGTGGTTTTCAACACTATCACAAGTGCAAATGTGTTTTTTCCACACTAATACAAGTGCAAAAGTGGTTTCCTGCACCAACACAAGTGCGAAAAGTGGTTTTTCAACACTAACACAAGTGCGAAAAGTGGTTTTTCAACACTAACACAAGTGCGAAAAGTGGTTTTTCAACACTATCACAAGTGCAAAAAGTGTTTTTTCCACACTAATACAAGTGCAAAAGTGGTTTCCTGCACCACACAAGTGCGAAAAGTGGTTTTTAAACACTAACACAGTGCGAAAAGTGGTTTTTCAACACTATCACAAGTGCAAAAAGTGTTTTTTCCACACTAATACAAGTGCAAAAGTGGTTTCCTGCACCAACACAAGTGCGAAAGTGGTTTTTCAACACTAACACAAGTGCGAAAAGTGGTTTTTCAACACTAACACAAGTGCGAAAAGTGTTTTTTCCACACTAATACAAGTGCAAAAGTGGTTTCCTGCACCAACACAAGTGCGAAAAGTGGTTTTTCAACACTAACACACGTGCGAAAAGTGTTTTTTCAACACTATCACAAGTGCAAAAAGTGTTTTTTCCACACTAATACAAGTGCAAAAGTGGTTTCCTGCACCAACACAAGTGCGAAAAGTGGTTTTTCAACACTAACACAAGTGCGAAAAGTGGTTTTTCAACACTAACACAAGTGCGAAAAGTGGTTTTTCAACACTAACACAAGTGCGAAAAGTGGTTTTTCCACACTAATACAAGTGCAAAAGTGGTTTCCTGCACCAACACAAGTGCGAAAAGTGGTTTTTCAACACTAACACAAGTGCGAAAAGTAGTTTTTCAACACTATCACAAGTGCAAAAAGTGTTTTTTCCACACTCATACAAGTGCAAAAGTGGTTTCCTGCACCAACACAAGAGCGAAAAGTGGTTTTTCAACACTAACACAAGTGCGAAAAGTGGTTTTTCAACACTAACACAAGTGCGAAAAGTGTTTTTTCCACACTACTACAAGTGCAAAAGTGGTTTCCTGCACCAACACAAGTGCGAAAATAGTTTTTCAACACTAACACAAGTGCGAAAAGTGGTTTTTCAACACTAACACAAGTGCGAAAAGTGATTTTTCAACACTAACACAAGTGCGAAAAGTGGTTTTTCAACACTAACACAAGTGCGAAAAGTGGTTTTTCCACACTAATACAAGTGCAAAAGTGGTTTCCTACACCAACACAAGTGCGAAAAGTGGTTTTTCAACACTAACACAAGTGCGAAAAGTGGTTTTTCAACACTATCACAAGTGCAAAAAGTGTTTTTTCCACACTAATACAAGTGCAAAAGTGGTTTCTTGCACCAACACAAGTGCGAAAACTGGTTTTTCAACACTAACACAAGTGTGAAAAGTGGTTTTTCAACACTAACACAAGTGCGAAAAGTGTTTTTTCCACACTAATACAAGTGCAAAAGTGGTTTTTCCACACTAATACAAGTGCAAAAGTGGTTTCCTGCACCAACACAAGTGCGAAAAGTGGTTTTTCAACACTAACACAAGTGCGAAAAGTGTTTTTTCCACACTAATACAAGTGCAAAAGTGGTTTCCTGCACCAACACAAGTGCGAAAAGTGTTTTTTCCACACTAATACAAGTGCAAAAGTGGTTTCCTGCACCAACACAAGTGCGAAAAGTGGTTTTTCAACACTAACACAAGTGCATAAAGTGGTTTTCAACACTATCACAAGTGCAAATGTGTTTTTTCCACACTAATACAAGTGCAAAAGTGGTTTCCTGCACCAACACAAGTGCGAAAAGTGGTTTTTCAACACTAACACAAGTGCGAAAAGTGGTTTTTCAACACTAACACAAGTGCGAAAAGTGGTTTTTCAACACTATCACAAGTGCAAAAAGTGTTTTTTCCACACTAATACAAGTGCAAAAGTGGTTTCCTGCACCACACAAGTGCGAAAAGTGGTTTTTAAACACTAACACAGTGCGAAAAGTGGTTTTTCAACACTATCACAAGTGCAAAAAGTGTTTTTTCCACACTAATACAAGTGCAAAAGTGGTTTCCTGCACCAACACAAGTGCGAAAGTGGTTTTTCAACACTAACACAAGTGCGAAAAGTGGTTTTTCAACACTAACACAAGTGCGAAAAGTGTTTTTTCCACACTAATACAAGTGCAAAAGTGGTTTCCTGCACCAACACAAGTGCGAAAAGTGGTTTTTCAACACTAACACGAAAAGTGGTTTTTTAAACACTAACACAAGTGCGAAAAGTGGTTTTTCAACACTATCACAAGTGCAAAAAGTGTTTTTTCCACACTAATACAAGTGCAAAAGTGGTTTCCCGCACCAACACAAGTGCGAAAAGTGGTTTTTCAACACTAACACGCGAAACAACACTAACACGGTTTTTTAAACACTAACACAAGTGCGAAAAGTGGTTTTTCAACACTATCACAAGTGCAAAAAGTGTTTTTTCCACACTAATACAAGTGCAAAAGTGGTTTCCTGCACCAACACAAGTGCGAAAAGTGGTTTTTCAACACTAACACAAGTGCGAAAAGTGGTTTTTCAACACTAACACAAGTGCGAAAAGTGGTTTTTCAACACTATCACAAGTGCAAAAAGTGTTTTTTCCACACTAATACAAGTGCAAAAGTGGTTTCCTGCACCACACAAGTGCGAAAAGTGGTTTTTAAACACTAACACAAGTGCGAAAAGTGGTTTTTCAACACTATCACAAGTGCAAAAAGTGTTTTTTCCACACTAATACAAGTGTAAAAGTGGTTTCCTGCACCAACACAAGTGCGAAAAGTGTTTTTTCAACACTAACACAAGTGCGAAAAGTGGTTTTTCAACACTAACACAAGTGCGAAAAGTGTTTTTTCCACACTAATACAAGTGCAAAAGTGGTTTCCTGCACCAACACAAGTGCGAAAAGTGGTTTTTCAACACTAACACAAGTGCAAAAAGTGGTTTTTCAACACTAACACAAGTGCGAAAAGTGGTTTTTCAACACTAACACAAGTGCGAAAAGTGGTTTTTCAACACCAACACAAGTGCGAAAAGTGGTTTTTCCACACTAATACAAGTGCAAAAGTGGTTTCCTGCACCAACACAAGTGCGAAAAGTGGTTTTTCAACACTAACACACGTGCGAAAAGTGTTTTTTCAACACTATCACAAGTGCAAAAAGTGTTTTTTCCACACTAATACAAGTGCAAAAGTGGTTTCCTGCACCAACACAAGTGCGAAAAGTGGTTTTTCAACACTAACACAAGTGCGAAAAGTGGTTTTTCAACACTAACACAAGTGCGAAAAGTGGTTTTTCAACACTAACACAAGTGCGAAAAGTGGTTTTTCCACACTAATACAAGTGCAAAAGTGGTTTCCTGCACCAACACAAGTGCGAAAAGTGGTTTATCAACACTAACACAAGTGCGAAAAGTGGTTTTTCAACACTAACACAAGTGCGAAAAGTGGTTTTTCAACACTAACACAAGTGCGAAAAGTGGTTTTTCCACACTAATACAAGTGCAAAAGTGGTTTCCTGCACCAACACAAGTGCGAAAAGTGGTTTTTCAACACTAACACAAGTGCGAAAAGTGGTTTTTCCACACTAATACAAGTGCAAAAGTGGTTTCCTGCACCAACACAAGTGCGAAAAGTGGTTTTTCAACACTAACACAAGTGCGAAAAGTGGTTTTTCAACACTATCACAAGTGCAAAAAGTGTTTTTTCCACACTAATACAAGTGCAAAAGTGGTTTCCTGCACCAACACAAGTGCGAAAAGTGGTTTTTCAACACTAACACAAGTGCGAAAAGTGGTTTTTCAACACTAACACAAGTGCGAAAAGTGGTTTTTCCACACTAATACAAGTGCAAAAGTGGTTTCCTGCACCAACACAAGTGCAAAAAGTGGTTTTTCAACACTAACACAAGTGCGAAAAGTGGTTTTTCAACACTATCACAAGTGCAAAAAGTGTTTTTTCCACACTAATACAAGTGCAAAAGTGGTTTCCTGCACCAACACAAGTGCGAAAAGTGGTTTTTCAACACTAACACAAGTGCGAAAAGTGGTTTTTCAACACTAACACAAGTGCGAAAAGTGGTTTTTCCACACTAATACAAGTGCAAAAGTGATTTCCTGCACCAACACAAGTGCGAAAAGTGGTTTTTCAACACTAACACAAGTGCAAAAAGTGGTTTTTCAACACTATCACAAGTGCAAAAAGTGTTTTTTCCACACTAATACAAGTGCAAAAGTGGTTTCCTGCACCAACACAAGTGCGAAATGTGGTTTTTCAACACTAACACAAGTGCGAAAAGTGGTTTTTCAACACTAACACAAGTGCGAAAAGTGGTTTTTCAACACTAACACAAGTGCGAAAAGTGTTTTTTCCACACTAATACAAGTGCAAAAGTGGTTTCCTGCACCAACACAAGTGCGAAAAGTGGTTTTTCAACACTAACACAAGTGCGAAAAGTGGTTTTTCCACACTAATACAAGTGCAAAAGTGGTTTCCTGCACCAACACAAGTGCGAAAAGTGGTTTTTCAACACTAACACAAGTGCGAAAAGTGGTTTTTCAACACTAACACAAGTGCGAAAAGTGGTTTTTCAACACTAACACAAGTGCGAAAAGTGGTTTTTCCACACTAATACAAGTGCAAAAGTGGTTTCCTGCACCAACACAAGTGCGACAAGTGGTTTTTCAACACTAACACAAGTGCGAAAAGTGGTTTTTCCACACTAATACAAGTGCAAAAGTGGTTTCCTGCACCAACACAAGTGCGAAAAGTGGTTTTTCAACACTAACACAAGTGCGAAAAGTGGTTTTTCAACACTATCACAAGTGCAAAAAGTGTTTTTTCCACACTAATACAAGTGCAAAAGTGGTTTCCTGCACCAACACAAGTGCGAAAAGTGGTTTTTCAACACTAACACAAGTGCGAAAAGTGGTTTTTCAACACTAACACAAGTGCGAAAAGTGGTTTTTCCACACTAATACAAGTGCAAAAGTGGTTTCCTGCACCAACACAAGTGCAAAAAGTGGTTTTTCAACACTAACACAAGTGCGAAAAGTGGTTTTTCAACACTATCACAAGTGCAAAAAGTGTTTTTTCCACACTAATACAAGTGCAAAAGTGGTTTCCTGCACCAACACAAGTGCGAAAAGTGGTTTTTCAACACTAACACAAGTGCGAAAAGTGGTTTTTCAACACTAACACAAGTGCGAAAAGTGGTTTTTCCACACTAATACAAGTGCAAAAGTGATTTCCTGCACCAACACAAGTGCGAAAAGTGGTTTTTCAACACTAACACAAGTGCAAAAAGTGGTTTTTCAACACTATCACAAGTGCAAAAAGTGTTTTTTCCACACTAATACAAGTGCAAAAGTGGTTTCCTGCACCAACACAAGTGCGAAATGTGGTTTTTCAACACTAACACAAGTGCGAAAAGTGGTTTTTCAACACTAACACAAGTGCGAAAAGTGGTTTTTCAACACTAACACAAGTGCGAAAAGTGTTTTTTCCACACTAATACAAGTGCAAAAGTGGTTTCCTGCACCAACACAAGTGCGAAAAGTGGTTTTTCAACACTAACACAAGTGCGAAAAGTGGTTTTTCAACACTAACACAAGTGCGAAAATTGGTTTTTCAACACTAACACAAGTGCGAAAAGTGGGTTTTCCACACTAATACAAGTGCAAAAGTGGTTTCCTGCACCAACACAAGTGCGAAAAGTGGTTTTTCAACACTAACACAAGTGCGAAAAGTAGTTTTTCAACACTAACACAAGTGCGAAAAGTGGTTTTTCCACACTAATACAAGTGCAAAAGTGGTTTCCTGCACCAACACAAGTGCAAAAAGTGGTTTTTCAACACTAACACAAGTGCGAAAAGTGGTTTTTCAACACTATCACAAGTGCAAAAAGTGTTTCTTCCACACTAATACAAGTGCAAAAGTGGTTTCCTGCACCAACACAAGTGCGAAAAGTGGTTTTTCAACACTAACACAAGTGCGAAAAGTGGTTTTTCAACACTAACACAAGTGCGAAAAGTGGTTTTTCCACACTAATACAAGTGCAAAAGTGATTTCCTGCACCAACACAAGTGCGAAAAGTGGTTTTTCAACACTAACACAAGTGCAAAAAGTGGTTTTTCAACACTATCACAAGTGCAAAAAGTGTTTTTTCCACACTAATACAAGTGCAAAAGTGGTTTCCTGCACCAACACAAGTGCGAAAAGTGGTTTTTCAACACTAACACAAGTGCGAAAAGTGGTTTTTCAACACTAACACAAGTGCGAAAAGTGGTTTTTCAACACTAACACAAGTGCGAAAAGTGTTTTTTCCACACTAATACAAGTGCAAAAGTGGTTTCCTGCACCAACACAAGTGCGAAAAGTGGTTTTTCAACACTAACACAAGTGCGAAAAGTGGTTTTTCAACACTAACACAAGTGCGAAAAGTGGTTTTTCCACACTAATACAAGTGCAAAAGTGGTTTCCTGCACCAACACAAGTGCGAAAAGTGGTTTTTCAACACTAACAAAAGTGCGAAAAGTTGTTTTTCAACACTATCACAAGTGCAAAAAGTGTTTTTTCCACACTAATCCAAGTGCAAAAGTGGTTTCCTGCACCAACACAAGTGCGAAAAGTGGTTTTTCAACACTAACACAAGTGCGAAAAGTGGTTTTTCAACACTAACTCAAGTGCGAAAAGTGTTTTTTCCACACTAATACAAGTGCAAAAGTGGTTTCCTGCACCAACACAAGTGCGAAAAGTGGTTTTTCAACACTAACACAAGTGCGAAAAGTGGTTTTTCAACACTAACACGAGTGCGAAAAGTGGTTTTTCAACACTAACACAAGTGCGAAAAGTGGTTTTTCCACACTAATACAAGTGCAAAAGTAGTTTCCTGCACCAACACAAGTGCGAAAAGTGGTTTTTCAACACTAACACAAGTGCGAAAAGTGGTTTTTCAACACTATCACAAGTGCAAAAAGTGTTTTTTCCACACTAATACAAGTGCAAAAGTGGTTTCCTGCACCAACACAAGTGCGAAAAGTGGTTTTTCAACACTAACACAAGTGCAAAAAGTGGTTTTTCAACACTAACGCAAGTGCCAAAAGTGGTTTTTCCACACTAATACAAGTGCAAAAGTGGTTTCCTGCACCAACACAAGTGCGAAAAGTGGTTTTTCAACACTAACACAAGTGCGAAAAGTGGTTTTTCAACGCTATCACAAGTGCAAAAAGTGTTTTTTCCACACTAATACAAGTGCAAAAGTGGTTTCCTGCACCAACACAAGTGCGAAAAGTGGTTTATCAACACTAACACAAGTGCGAAAAGTGGTTTTTCACCACTAACACAATTGCGAAAAGTGGTTTTTCCACACTAAAACAAGTGCAAAAGTGGTTTCCTGCACCAACACAAGTGCGAAAAGTGGTTTTTCAACACTAACACAAGTGCGAAAAGTAGTTTTTCAACACTATCACAAGTGCAAAAAGTGTTTTTTCCACACTCATACAAGTGCAAAAGTGGTTTCCTGCACCAACACAAGAGCGAAAAGTGGTTTTTCAACACAAACACAAGTGCGAAAAGTGGTTTTTCAACACTAACACAAGTGCGAAAAGTGTTTTTTCCACACTACTACAATTGCAAAAGTGGTTTCCTGCACCAACACAAGTGCGAAAATAGTTCTTCAACACTAACACAAGTGCGAAAAGTGGTTTTTCAACACTAACACAAGTGCGAAAAGTGATTTTTCAACACTAACACAAGTGCGAAAAGTGGTTTTTCAACACTAACACAAGTGCGAAAAGTGGTTTTTCAACACTAACACAAGTGCGAAAATTGGTTTTTCAACACTAACACAAGTGCGAAAAGTGGTTTTTCCACACTAATACAAGTGCAAAAGTGGTTTCCTGCACCAACACAAGTGCGAAAAGTGGTTTTTCAACACTAACACAAGTGCGAAAAGTGGTTTTTCAACACTAACACAAGTGCGAAAAGTGGTTTTTCCACACTAATACAAGTGCAAAAGTGGTTTCCTGCACCAACACAAGTGCAAAAAGTGGTTTTTCAACACTAACACAAGTGCGAAAAGTGGTTTTTCAACACTATCACAAGTGCAAAAAGTGTTTTTTCCACACTAATACAAGTGCAAAAGTGGTTTCCTGCACCAACACAAGTGCGAAAAGTGGTTTTTCAACACTAACACAAGTGCGAAAAGTGTTTTTTCAACACTAACACAAGTGCGAAAAGTGGTTTTTCCACACTAATACAAGTGCAAAAGTGATTTCCTGCACCAACACAAGTGCGAAAAGTGGTTTTTCAACACTAACACAAGTGCAAAAAGTGGTTTTTCAACACTATCACAAGTGCAAAAAGTGTTTTTGTCCACACTAATACAAGTGCAAAAGTGGTTTCCTGCACCAACACAAGTGCGAAAAGTGGTTTTTCAACACTAACACAAGTGCGAAAAGTGGTTTTTCAACACTAACACAAGTGCGAAAAGTGGTTTTTCAACACTAACACAAGTGCGAAACGTGTTTTTTCCACACTAATACAAGTGCAAAAGTGGTTTCCTGCACCAACACAAGTGCGAAAAGTGGTTTTTCAACACTAACACAAGTGCGAAAAGTGGTTTTTCAACACTAACACAAGTGCGAAAATTGGTTTTTCAACACTAACACAAGTGCGAAAAGTGGTTTTTCAACACTATCACAAGTGCAAAAAGTGTTTTTTCCACACTACTACAAGTGCAAAAGTGGTTTCCTGCACCAACACAAGTGCGAAAACTGGTTTTTCAACACTAACACAAGTGTGAAAAGTGGTTTTTCAACACTAACACAAGTGCGAAAAGTGTTTTTTCCACACTAATACAAGTGCAAAAGTGGTTTTTCCACACTAATACAAGTGCAAAAGTGGTTTCCTGCACCAACACAAGTGCGAAAAGTGGTTTTTCAACACTAACACAAGTGCGAAAAGTGTTTTTTCCACACTAATACAAGTGCAAAAGTGGTTTCCTGCAACAACACAAGTGCGAAAAGTGTTTTTTCCACACTAATACAAGTGCAAAAGTGGTTTCCTGCACCAACACAAGTGCGAAAAGTGGTTTTTCAACACTAACACAAGTGCATAAAGTGGTTTTCAACACTATCACAAGTGCAAATGTGTTTTTTCCACACTAATACAAGTGCAAAAGTGGTTTCCTGCACCAACACAAGTGCGAAAAGTGGTTTTTCAACACTAACACAAGTGCGAAAAGTGGTTTTTCAACACTAACACAAGTGCGAAAAGTGTTTTTTCAACACTATCACAAGTGCAAAAAGTGTTTTTTCCACACTAATACAAGTGCAAAAGTGGTTTCCTGCACCACACAAGTGCGAAAAGTGGTTTTTAAACACTAACACAGTGCGAAAAGTGGTTTTTCAACACTATCACAAGTGCAAAAAGTGTTTTTTCCACACTAATACAAGTGCAAAAGTGGTTTCCTGCACCAACACAAGTGCGAAAAGTGGTTTTTCAACACTAACACAAGTGCGAAAAGTGGTTTTTCAACACTAACACAAGTGCGAAAAGTGTTTTTTCCACACAAATACAAGTGCAAAAGTGGTTTCCTGCACCAACACAAGTGCGAAAAGTGGTTTTTCAACACTAACACGAAAAGTGGTTTTTTAAACACTAACACAAGTGCGAAAAGTGGTTTTTCAACACTATCACAAGTGCAAAAAGTGTTTTTTCCACACTAATACAAGTGCAAAAGTGGTTTCCCGCACCAACACAAGTGCGAAAAGTGGTTTTTCAACACTAACACGCGAAACAACACTAACACGGTTTTTTAAACACTAACACAAGTGCGAAAAGTGGTTTTTCAACACTATCACAAGTGCAAAAAGTGTTTTTTCCACACTAATACAAGTGCAAAAGTGGTTTCCTGCACCAACACAAGTGCGAAAAGTGGTTTTTCAACACTAACACAAGTGCGAAAAGTGGTTTTTCAACACTAACACAAGTGCGAAAAGTGGTTTTTCAACACTATCACAAGTGCAAAAAGTGTTTTTTCCACACTAATACAAGTGCAAAAGTGGTTTCCTGCACCACACAAGTGCGAAAAGTGGTTTTTAAACACTAACACAAGTGCGAAAAGTGGTTTTTCAACACTATCACAAGTGCAAAAAGTGTTTTTTCCACACTAATACAAGTGTAAAAGTGGTTTCCTGCACCAACACAAGTGCGAAAAGTGGTTTTTCAACACTAACACAAGTGCGAAAAGTGGTTTTTCAACACTAACACAAGTGCGAAAAGTGTTTTTTCCACACTAATACAAGTGCAAAAGTGGTTTCCTGCACCAACACAAGTGCGAAAAGTGGTTTTTCAACACTAACACAAGTGCAAAAAGTGGTTTTTCAACACTAACACAAGTGCGAAAAGTGGTTTTTCAACACTAACACAAGTGCGAAAAGTGGTTTTTCAACACCAACACAAGTGCGAAAAGTGGTTTTTCCACACTAATACAAGTGCAAAAGTGGTTTCCTGCACCAACACAAGTGCGAAAAGTGGTTTTTCAACACTAACACACGTGCGAAAAGTGTTTTTTCAACACTATCACAAGTGCAAAAAGTGTTTTTTCCACACTAATACAAGTGCAAAAGTGGTTTCCTGCACCAACACAAGTGCGAAAAGTGGTTTTTCAACACTAACACAAGTGCGAAAAGTGGTTTTTCAACACTATCACAAGTGCGAAAAGTGGTTTTTCAACACTAACACAAGTGCGAAAAGTGGTTTTTCCACACTAATACAAGTGCAAAAGTGGTTTCCTGCACCAACACAAGTGCGAAAAGTGGTTTTTCAACACTAACACAAGTGCGAAAAGTAGTTTTTCAACACTATCACAAGTGCAAAAAGTGTTTTTTCCACACTCATACAAGTGCAAAAGTGGTTTCCTGCACCAACACAAGAGCAAAAAGTGGTTTTTCAACACTAACACAAGTGCGAAAAGTGGTTTTTCAACACTAACACAAGTGCGAAAAGTGTTTTTTCCACACTACTACAAGTGCAAAAGTGGTTTCCTGCACCAACACAAGTGCGAAAATAGTTTTTCAACACTAACACAAGTGCGAAAAGTTGTTTTTCAACACTAACACAAGTGCGAAAAGTGATTTTTCAACACTAACACAAGTGCGAAAAGTGGTTTTTCAACACTAACACAAGTGCGAAAAGTGGTTTTTCCACACTAATACAAGTGCAAAAGTGGTTTCCTACACCAACACAAGTGCGAAAAGTGGTTTTTCAACACTAACACAAGTGCGAAAAGTGGTTTTTCAACACTATCACAAGTGCAAAAAGTGTTTTTTCCACACTAATACAAGTGCAAAAGTGGTTTCCTGCACCAACACAAGTGCGAAAACTGGTTTTTCAACACTAACACAAGTGTGAAAAGTGGTTTTTCAACACTAACACAAGTGCGAAAAGTGTTTTTTCCACACTAATACAAGTGCAAAAGTGGTTTTTCCACACTAATACAAGTGCAAAAGTGGTTTCCTGCACCAACACAAGTGCGAAAAGTGGTTTTTCAACACTAACACAAGTGCGAAAAGTGTTTTTTCCACACTAATACAAGTGCAGAAGTGGTTTCCTGCACCAACACAAGTGCGAAAAGTGTTTTTTCCACACTAATACAAGTGCAAAAGTGGTTTCCTGCACCAACACAAGTGCGAAAAGTGGTTTTTCAACACTAACACAAGTGCATAAAGTGGTTTTCAACACTATCACAAGTGCAAATGTGTTTTTTCCACACTAATACAAGTGCAAAAGTGGTTTCCTGCACCAACACAAGTGCGAAAAGTGGTTTTTCAACACTAACACAAGTGCGAAAAGTGGTTTTTCAACACTAACACAAGTGCGAAAAGTGGTTTTTCAACACTATCACAAGTGCAAAAAGTGTTTTTTCCACACTAATACAAGTGCAAAAGTGGTTTCCTGCACCACACAAGTGCGAAAAGTGGTTTTTAAACACTAACACAGTGCGAAAAGTGGTTTTTCAACACTATCACAAGTGCAAAAAGTGTTTTTTCCACACTAATACAAGTGCAAAAGTGGTTTCCTGCACCAACACAAGTGCGAAAAGTGGTTTTTCAACACTAACACAAGTGCGAAAAGTGGTTTTTCAACACTAACACAAGTGCGAAAAGTGTTTTTTCCACACTAATACAAGTGCAAAAGTGGTTTCCTGCACCAACACAAGTGCGAAAAGTGGTTTTTCAACACTAACACGAAAAGTGGTTTTTTAAACACTAACACAAGTGCGAAAAGTGGTTTTTCAACACTATCACAAGTGCAAAAAGTGTTTTTTCCACACTAATACAAGTGCAAAAGTGGTTTCCCGCACCAACACAAGTGCGAAAAGTGGTTTTTCAACACTAACACGCGAAACAACACTAACACGGTTTTTTAAACACTAACACAAGTGCGAAAAGTGGTTTTTCAACACTATCACAAGTGCAAAAAGTGTTTTTTCCACACTAATACAAGTGCAAAAGTGGTTTCCTGCACCAACACAAGTGCGAAAAGTGGTTTTTCAACACTAACACAAGTGCGAAAAGTGGTTTTTCAACACTAACACAAGTGCGAAAAGTGGTTTTTCAACACTATCACAAGTGCAAAAAGTGTTTTTTCCACACTAATACAAGTGCAAAAGTGGTTTCCTGCACCACACAAGTGCGAAAAGTGGTTTTTAAACACTAACACAAGTGCGAAAAGTGGTTTTTCAACACTATCACAAGTGCAAAAAGTGTTTTTTCCACACTAATACAAGTGTAAAAGTGGTTTCCTGCACCAACACAAGTGCGAAAAGTGGTTTTTCAACACTAACACAAGTGCAAAAAGTGGTTTTTCAACACTAACACAAGTGCGAAAAGTGTTTTTTCCACACTAATACAAGTGCAAAAGTGGTTTCCTGCACCAACACAAGTGCGAAAAGTGGTTTTTCAACACTAACACAAGTGCAAAAAGTGGTTTTTCAACACTAACACAAGTGCGAAAAGTGGTTTTTCAACACTAACACAAGTGCGAAAAGTGGTTTTTCAACACCAACACAAGTGCGAAAAGTGGTTTTTCCACACTAATACAAGTGCAAAAGTGGTTTCCTGCACCAACACAAGTGCGAAAAGTGGTTTTTCAACACTAACACGTGCGAAAAGTGTTTTTTCAACACTATCACAAGTGCAAAAAGTGTTTTTTCCACACTAATACAAGTGCAAAAGTGGTTTCCTGCACCAACACAAGTGCGAAAAGTGGTTTTTCAACACTAACACAAGTGCGAAAAGTGGTTTTTCAACACTAACACAAGTGCGAAAAGTGGTTTTTCAACACTAACACAAGTGCGAAAAGTGGTTTTTCCACACTAATACAAGTGCAAAAGTGGTTTCCTGCACCAACACAAGTGCGAAAAGTGGTTTTTCAACACTAACACAAGTGCGAAAAGTGGTTTTTCAACACTAACACAAGTGCAAAAAGTGGTTTTTCAACACTAACACAAGTGCGAAAAGTGGTTTTTCCACACTAATACAAGTGCAAAAGTGGTTTCCTGCACCAACACAAGTGCGAAAAGTGGTTTTTCAACACTAACACAAGTGCGAAAAGTGGTTTTTCCACACTAATACAAGTGCAAAAGTGGTTTCCTGCACCAACACAAGTGCGAAAAGTGGTTTTTCAACACTAACACAAGTGCGAAAAGTGGTTTTTCAACACTATCACAAGTGCAAAAAGTGTTTTTTCCACACTAATACAAGTGCAAAAGTGGTTTCCTGCACCAACACAAGTGCGAAAAGTGGTTTTTCAACACTAACACAAGTGCGAAAAGTGGTTTTTCAACACTAACACAAGTGCGAAAAGGGGTTTTTCCACACTAATACAAATGCAAAAGTGGTTTCCTGCACCAACACAAGTGCAAAAAGTGGTTTTTCAACACTAACACAAGTGCGAAAAGTGGTTTTTCAACACTATCACAAGTGCAAAAAGTGTTTTTTCCACACTAATACAAGTGCAAAAGTGGTTTCCTGCACCAACACAAGTGCGAAAAGTGGTTTTTCAACACTAACACAAGTGCGAAAAGTGGTTTTTCAACACTAACACAAGTGCGAAAAGTGGTTTTTCCACACTAATACAAGTGCAAAAGTGATTTCCTGCACCAACACAAGTGCGAAAAGTGGTTTTTCAACACTAACACAAGTGCAAAAAGTGGTTTTTCAACACTATCACAAGTGCAAAAAGTGTTTTTTCCACACTAATACAAGTGCAAAAGTGGTTTCCTGCACCAACACAAGTGTGAAAAGTGGTTTTTCAACACTAACACAAGTGCGAAAAGTAGTTTTTCAACACTAACACAAGTGCGAAAATTGGTTTTTCAACACTAACACAAGTGCGAAAAGTGGGTTTTCCACACTAATACAAGTGCAAAAGTGGTTTCCTGCACCAACACAAGTGCGAAAAGTGGTTTTTCAACACTAACACAAGTGCGAAAAGTGGTTTTTCAACACTAACACAAGTGCGAAAAGTGGTTTTTCCACACTAATACAAGTGCAAAAGTGGTTTCCTGCACCAACACAAGTGCAAAAAGTGGTTTTTCAACACTAACACAAGTGCGAAAAGTGGTTTTTCAACACTATCACAAGTGCAAAAAGTGTTTTTTCCACACTAATACAAGTGCAAAAGTGGTTTCCTGCACCAACACAAGTGCGAAAAGGGTTTTTCAACACTAACACAAGTGCGAAAAGTGGTTTTTCAACACTAACACAAGTGCGAAAAGTGGTTTTTCCACACTAATACAAGTGCAAAAGTGATTTCCTGCACCAACACAAGTGCGAAAAGTGGTTTTTCAACACTAACACAAGTGCAAAAGTGGTTTTTCAACACTATCACAAGTGCAAAAAGTGTTTTTTCCACACTAATACAAGTGCAAAAGTGGTTTCCTGCACCAACACAAGTGCGAAAAGTGGTTTTTCAACACTAACACAAGTGCGAAAAGTGGTTATTCAACACTAACACAAGTGCGAAAAGTGGTTTTTCAACACTAACACAAGTGCGAAAAGTGTTTTTTCCACACTAATACAAGTGCAAAAGTGGTTTCCTGCACCAACACAAGTGCGAAAAGTGGTTTTTCAACACTAACACAAGTGCGAAAAGTGGTTTTTCAACACTAACACAAGTGCGAAAATTGGTTTTTCAACACTAACACAAGTGCGAAAAGTGGTTTTTCCACACTAATACAAGTGCAAAAGTGGTTTCCTGCACCAACACAAGTGCGAAAAGTGGTTTTTCAACACTAACACAAGTGCGAAAAGTGGTTTTTCAACACTATCACAAGTGCAAAAAGTGTTTTTTCCACACTAATCCAAGTGCAAAAGTGGTTTCCTGCACCAACACAAGTGCGAAAAGTGGTTTTTCAACACTAACACAAGTGCGAAAAGTGGTTTTTCAACACTAACTCAAGTGCGAAAAGTGTTTTTTCCACACTAATACAAGTGCAAAAGTGGTTTCCTGCACCAACACAAGTGCGAAAAGTGTTTTTTCAACACTAACACAAGTGCGAAAAGTGGTTTTTCAACACTAACACGAGTGCGAAAAGTGGTTTTTCAACACTAACACAAGTGCGAAAAGTGGTTTTTCCACACTAATACAAGTGCAAAAGTGGTTTCCTGCACCAACACAAGTGCGAAAAGTGGTTTTTCAACACTAACACAAGTGCGAAAAGTGGTTTTTCAACACTATCACAAGTGCAAAAAGTGTTTTTTCCACACTAATACAAGTGCAAAAGTGGTTTCCTGCACCAACACAAGTGCGAAAAGTGGTTTTTCAACACTAACACAAGTGCAAAAAGTGGTTTTTCAACACTAACACAAGTGCCAAAAGTGGTTTTTCCACACTAATACAAGTGCAAAAGTGGTTTCCTGCACCAACACAAGTGCGAAAAGTGGTTTTTCAACACTAACACAAGTGCGAAAAGTGGTTTTTCAACGCTATCACAAGTGCAAAAAGTGTTTTTTTCCACACTAATACAAGTGCAAAAGTGGTTTCCTGCACCAACACAAGTGCGAAAAGTGGTTTATCAACACTAACACAAGTGCAAAAAGTGGTTTTTCACCACTAACACAATTGCGAAAAGTGGTTTTTCCACACTAAAACAAGTGCAAAAGTGGTTTCCTGCACCAACACAAGTGCGAAAAGTGGTTTTTCAACACTAACACAAGTGCGAAAAGTAGTTTTTCAACACTATCACAAGTGCAAAAAGTGTTTTTTCCACACTCATACAAGTGCAAAAGTGGTTTCCTGCACCAACACAAGAGCGAAAAGTGGTTTTTCAACACAAACACAAGTGCGAAAAGTGGTTTTTCAACACTAACACAAGTGCGAAAAGTGTTTTTTCCACACTACTACAATTGCAAAAGTGGTTTCCTGCACCAACACAAGTGCGAAAATAGTTCTTCAACACTAACACAAGTGCGAAAAGTGGTTTTTCAACACTAACAGAAGTGCGAAAAGTGATTTTTCAACACTAACACAAGTGCGAAAAGTGGTTTTTCAACACTAACACAAGTGCGAAAAGTGGTTTTTCAACACTAACACAAGTGCGAAAATTGGTTTTTCAACACTAACACAAGTGCGAAAAGTGGTTTTTCCACACTAATACAAGTGCAAAAGTGGTTTCCTGCACCAACACAAGTGCGAAAAGTGGTTTTTCAACACTAACACAAGTGCGAAAAGTGGTTTTTCAACACTAACACAAGTGCGAAAAGTGGTTTTTCCACACTAATACAAGTGCAAAAGTGGTTTCCTGCACCAACACAAGTGCAAAAAGTGGTTTTTCAACACTAACACAAGTGCGAAAAGTGGTTTTTCAACACTATCACAAGTGCAAAAAGTGTTTTTTCCACACTAATACAAGTGCAAAAGTGGTTTCCTGCACCAACACAAGTGCGAAAAGTGGTTTTTCAACACTAACACAAGTGCGAAAAGTGGTTTTTCAACACTAACACAAGTGCGAAAAGTGGTTTTTCCACACTAATACAAGTGCAAAAGTGATTTCCTGCACCAACACAAGTGCGAAAAGTGGTTTTTCAACACTAACACAAGTGCAAAAAGTGGTTTTTCAACACTATCACAAGTGCAAAAAGTGTTTTTGTCCACACTAATACAAGTGCAAAAGTGGTTTCCTGCACCAACACAAGTGCGAAAAGTGGTTTTTCAACACTAACACAAGTGCGAAAAGTGGTTTTTCAACACTAACACAAGTGCGAAAAGTGGTTTTTCAACACTAACACAAGTGCGAAAAGTGTTTTTTCCACACTAATACAAGTGCAAAAGTGGTTTCCTGCACCAACACAAGTGCGAAAAGTGGTTTTTCAACACTAACACAAGTGCGAAAAGTGGTTTTTCAACACTAACACAAGTGCGAAAATTGGTTTTTCAACACTAACACAAGTGCGAAAAGTGGTTTTTCCACACTAATACAAGTGCAAAAGTGGTTTCCTGCACCAACACAAGTGCGAAAAGTGGTTTTTCAACACTAACACAAGTGCAAAAAGTTGTTTTTCAACACTATCACAAGTGCAAAAAGTGTTTTTTCCACACTAATCCAAGTGCAAAAGTGGTTTCCTGCACCAACACAAGTGCGAAAAGTGGTTTTTCAACCCTAACACAAGTGCGAAAAGTGTTTTTTCCACACTAATACAAGTGCAAAAGTGGTTTCCTGCACCAACACAAGTGCGAAAAGTGGTTTTTCAACACTAACACAAGTGCGAAAAGTGGTTTTTCAACACTAACACAAGTGCGAAAAGTGGTTTTTCAACACTAACACAAGTGCGAAAAGTGTTTTTTCCACACTAATACAAGTGCAAAAGTGGTTTCCTGCACCAACACAAGTGCGAAAAGTGGTTTTTCAACACTAACACAAGTGCGAAAAGTGGTTTTTCAACACTAACACAAGTGAGAAAATTGGTTTTTCAACACTAACACAAGTGCGAAAAGTGGTTTTTCCACACTAATACAAGTGCAAAAGTGGTTTCCTGCACCAACACAAGTGCGAAAAGTGGTTTTTCAACACTAACACAAGTGCGAAAAGTGGTTTTTCAACACTATCACAAGTGCAAAAAGTGTTTTTTCCACACTAATCCAAGTGCAAAAGTGGTTTCCTGCACCAACACAAGTGCGAAAAGTGGTTTTTCAACACTAACACAAGTGCGAAAAGTGGTTTTTCAACACTAACTCAAGTGCGAAAAGTGTTTTGTCCACACTAATACAAGTGCAAAAGTGGTTTCCTGCACCAACACAAGTGTGAAAAGTGGTTTTTCAACACTAACACAAGTGCGAAAAGTGGTTTTTCAACACTAACACGAGTGCGAAAAGTGGTTTTTCAACACTAACACCAGTGCGAAAAGTGGTTTTTCCACACTAATACAAGTGCAAAAGTGGTTTCCTGCACCAACACAAGTGCGAAAAGTGGTTTTTCAACACTAACACAAGTGCGAAAAGTGGTTTTTCAACACTAACACAAGTGCGAAAATTGGTTTTTCAACACTAACACAAGTGCGAAAAGTGGTTTTTCCACACTAATACAAGTGCAAAAGTGGTTTCCTGCACCAACACAAGTGCGAAAAGTGGTTTTTCAACACTAACACAAGTGCGAAAAGTGGTTTTTCAACACTAACACAAGTGCGAAAAGTGGTTTTTCCACACTAATACAAGTGCAAAAGTGGTTTCCTGCACCAACACAAGTGCAAAAAGTGGTTTTTCAACACTAACACAAGTGCGAAAAGTGGTTTTTCAACACTATCACAAGTGCAAAAAGTGTTTTTTCCACACTAATACAAGTGCAAAAGTGGTTTCCTGCACCAACACAAGTGCGAAAAGTGGTTTTTCAACACTAACACAAGTGCGAAAAGTGGTTTTTCAACACTAACACAAGTGCGAAAAGTGGTTTTTCCACACTAATACAAGTGCAAAAGTGATTTCCTGCACCAACACAAGTGCGAAAAGTGGTTTTTCAACACTAACACAAGTGCAAAAAGTGGTTTTTCAACACTATCACAAGTGCAAAAAGTGTTTTTGTCCACACTAATAGAAGTGCAAAAGTGGTTTCCTGCACCAACACAAGTGCGAAAAGTGGTTTTTCAACACTAACACAAGTGCGAAAAGTGGTTTTTCAACAATAACACAAGTGCGAAAAGTGGTTTTTCAACACTAACACAAGTGCGAAAAGTGTTTTTTCCACACTAATACAAGTGCAAAAGTGGTTTCCTGCACCAACACAAGTGCGAAAAGTGGTTTTTCAACACTAACACAAGTGCGAAAAGTGGTTTTTCAACACTAACACAAGTGCGAAAATTGGTTTTTCAACACTAACACAAGTGCGAAAAGTGGTTTTTCCACACTAATACAAGTGCAAAAGTGGTTTCCTGCACCAACACAAGTGCGAAAAGTGGTTTTTCAACACTAACACAAGTGCGAAAAGTGGTTTTTCAACACTATCACAAGTGCAAAAAGTGTTTTTTCCACACTAATCCAAGTGCAAAAGTGGTTTCCTGTACCAACACAAGTGCGAAAAGTGGTTTTTCAACACTAACACAAGTGCGAAAAGTGGTTTTTCAACACTATCACAAGTGCAAAAAGTGTTTTTTCCACACTAATACAAGTGCAAAAGTGGTTTCCTGCACCAACACAAGTGCGAAAAGTGGTTTTTCAACACTAACACAAGTGCGAAAAGTGGTTTTTCAACACTAACACAAGTGCGAAAAGTGGTTTTTCAACACTAACACAAGTGCGAAAAGTGTTTTTTCCACACTAATACAAGTGCAAAAGTGGTTTCCTGCACCAACACAAGTGCGAAAAGTGGTTTTTCAACACTAACACAAGTGCGAAAAGTGGTTTTTCAACACTAACACAAGTGAGAAAATTGGTTTTTCAACACTAACACAAGTGCGAAAAGTGGTTTTTCCACACTAATACAAGTGCAAAAGTGGTTTCCTGCACCAACACAAGTGCGAAAAGTGGTTTTTCAACACTAACACAAGTGCGAAAAGTGGTTTTTCAACACTATCACAAGTGCAAAAAGTGTTTTTTCCACACTAATCCAAGTGCAAAAGTGGTTTCCTGCACCAACACAAGTGCGAAAAGTGGTTTTTCAACACTAACACAAGTGCGAAAAGTGGTTTTTCAACACTAACTCAAGTGCGAAAAGTGTTTTGTCCACACTAATACAAGTGCAAAAGTGGTTTCCTGCACCAACACAAGTGTGAAAAGTGGTTTTTCAACACTAACACAAGTGCGAAAAGTGGTTTTTCAACACTAACACGAGTGCGAAAAGTGGTTTTTCAACACTAACACAAGTGCGAAAAGTGGTTTTTCCACACTAATACAAGTGCAAAAGTGGTTTCCTGCACCAACACAAGTGCGAAAAGTGGTTTTTCAACACTAACACAAGTGCGAAAAGTGGTTTTTCAACACTAACACAAGTGCGAAAATTGGTTTTTCAACACTAACACAAGTGCGAAAAGTGGTTTTTCCACACTAATACAAGTGCAAAAGTGGTTTCCTGCACCAACACAAGTGCGAAAAGTGGTTTTTCAACACTAACACAAGTGCGAAAAGTGGTTTTTCAACACTAACACAAGTGCGAAAAGTGGTTTTTCCACACTAATACAAGTGCAAAAGTGGTTTCCTGCACCAACACAAGTGCAAAAAGTGGTTTTTCAACACTAACACAAGTGCGAAAAGTGGTTTTTCAACACTATCACAAGTGCAAAAAGTGTTTTTTCCACACTAATACAAGTGCAAAAGTGGTTTCCTGCACCAACACAAGTGCGAAAAGTGGTTTTTCAACACTAACACAAGTGCGAAAAGTGGTTTTTCAACACTAACACAAGTGCAAAAAGTGGTTTTTCCACACTAATACAAGTGCAAAAGTGATTTCCTGCACCAACACAAGTGCGAAAAGTGGTTTTTCCACACTAATACAAGTGCAAAAGTGGTTTCCTGCACCAACACAAGTGCGAAAAGTGGTTTTTCAACACTAACACAAGTGCGAAAAGTGGTTTTTCAACGCTATCACAAGTGCAAAAAGTGTTTTTTCCACACTAATACAAGTGCAAAAGTGGTTTCCTGCACCAACACAAGTGCGAAAAGTGGTTTATCAACACTAACACAAGTGCAAAAAGTGGTTTTTCACCACTAACACAATTGCGAAAAGTGGTTTTTCCACACTAAAACAAGTGCAAAAGTGGTTTCCTGCACCAACACAAGTGCGAAAAGTGGTTTTTCAACACTAACACAAGTGCGAAAAGTAGTTTTTCAACACTATCACAAGTGCAAAAAGTGTTTTTTCCACACTCATACAAGTGCAAAAGTGGTTTCCTGCACCAACACAAGAGCGAAAAGTGGTTTTTCAACACAAACACAAGTGCGAAAAGTGGTTTTTCAACACTAACACAAGTGCGAAAAGTGTTTTTTCCACACTACTACAATTGCAAAAGTGGTTTCCTGCACCAACACAAGTGCGAAAATAGTTCTTCAACACTAACACAAGTGCGAAAAGTGGTTTTTCAACACTAACAGAAGTGCGAAAAGTGATTTTTCAACACTAACACAAGTGCGAAAAGTGGTTTTTCAACACTAACACAAGTGCGAAAAGTGGTTTTTCAACACTAACACAAGTGCGAAAATTGGTTTTTCAACACTAACACAAGTGCGAAAAGTGGTTTTTCCACACTAATACAAGTGCAAAAGTGGTTTCCTGCACCAACACAAGTGCGAAAAGTGGTTTTTCAACACTAACACAAGTGCGAAAAGTGGTTTTTCAACACTAACACAAGTGCGAAAAGTGGTTTTTCTACACTAATACAAGTGCAAAAGTGGTTTCCTGCACCAACACAAGTGCAAAAAGTGGTTTTTCAACACTAACACAAGTGCGAAAAGTGGTTTTTCAACACTATCACAAGTGCAAAAAGTGTTTTTTCCACACTAATACAAGTGCAAAAGTGGTTTCCTGCACCAACACAAGTGCGAAAAGTGGTTTTTCAACACTAACACAAGTGCGAAAAGTGGTTTTTCAACACTAACACAAGTGCGAAAAGTGGTTTTTCCACACTAATACAAGTGCAAAAGTGATTTCCTGCACCAACACAAGTGCGAAAAGTGGTTTTTCAACACTAACACAAGTGCAAAAAGTGGTTTTTCAACACTATCACAAGTGCAAAAAGTGTTTTTGTCCACACTAATACAAGTGCAAAAGTGGTTTCCTGCACCAACACAAGTGCGAAAAGTGGTTTTTCAACACTAACACAAGTGCGAAAAGTGGTTTTTCAACACTAACACAAGTGCGAAAAGTGGTTTTTCAACACTAACACAAGTGCGAAAAGTGTTTTTTCCACACTAATACAAATGCAAAAGTGGTTTCCTGCACCAACACAAGTGCGAAAAGTGGTTTTTCAACACTAACACAAGTGCGAAAAGTGGTTTTTCAACACTAACACAAGTGCGAAAATTGGTTTTTCAACACTAACACAAGTGCGAAAAGTGGTTTTCCACACTAATACAAGTGCAAAAGTGGTTTCCTGCACCAACACAAGTGCGAAAAGTGGTTTTTCAACACTAACACAAGTGCGAAAAGTGGTTTTTCAACACTATCACAAGTGCAAAAAGTGTTTTTTCCACACTAATCCAAGTGCAAAAGTGGTTTCCTGCACCAAAACAAGTGCGAAAAGTGGTTTTTCAACACTAACACAAGTGCGAAAAGTGGTTTTTCAACACTATCA
Organism: Myxine glutinosa; assembly: GCF_964187855.1. Lineage (NCBI taxonomy): Eukaryota > Metazoa > Chordata > Myxini > Myxiniformes > Myxinidae > Myxine > Myxine glutinosa. The sequence continues at coordinate 31,474 of NW_027619352.1, forward strand.
CAAGTGCAAAAAGTGTTTTTTCCACACTAATACAAGTGCAAAAGTGGTTTCCTGCACCAACACAAGTGCGAAAAGTGGTTTTTCAACACTAACACAAGTGCGAAAAGTGGTTTTTCAACACTAACACAAGTGCGAAAAGTGGTTTTTCAACACTAACACAAGTGCGAAAAGTGTTTTTTCCACACTAATACAAGTGCAAAAGTGGTTTCCTGCACCAACACAAGTGCGAAAAGTGGTTTTTCAACACTAACACAAGTGCGAAAAGTGGTTTTTCAACACTAACACAAGTGAGAAAATTGGTTTTCAACACTAACACAAGTGCGAAAAGTGGTTTTTCCACACTAATACAAGTGCAAAAGTGGTTTCCTGCACCAACACAAGTGCGAAAAGTGGTTTTTCAACACTAACACAAGTGCGAAAAGTGGTTTTTCAACACTATCACAAGTGCAAAAAGTGTTTTTTCCACACTAATCCAAGTGCAAAAGTGGTTTCCTGCACCAACACAAGTGCGAAAAGTGGTTTTTCAACACTAACACAAGTGCGAAAAGTGGTTTTTCAACACTAACTCAAGTGCGAAAAGTGTTTTGTCCACACTAATACAAGTGCAAAAGTGGTTTCCTGCACCAACACAAGTGTGAAAAGTGGTTTTTCAACACTAACACAAGTGTGAAAAGTGGTTTTTCAACACTAACACGAGTGCGAAAAGTGGTTTTTCAACACTAACACAAGTGCGAAAAGTGGTTTTTCCACACTAATACAAGTGCAAAAGTGGTTTCCTGCACCAACACAAGTGCGAAAAGTGGTTTTTCAACACTAACACAAGTGCGAAAAGTGGTTTTTCAACACTAACACAAGTGCGAAAATTGGTTTTTCAACACTAACACAAGTGCGAAAAGTGGTTTTTCCACACTAATACAAGTGCAAAAGTGGTTTCCTGCACCAACACAAGTGCGAAAAGTGGTTTTTCAACACTAACACAAGTGCGAAAAGTGGTTTTTCAACACTAACACAAGTGCGAAAAGTGTTTTTTCCACACTAATACAAGTGCAAAAGTGGTTTCCTGCACCAACACAAGTGCGAAAAGTGGTTTTTCAACACTAACACAAGTGCGAAAAGTGGTTTTTCAACACTATCACAAGTGCAAAAAGTGTTTTTTCCACACTAATCCAAGTGCAAAAGTGGTTTCCTGCACCAACACAAGTGCGAAAAGTGGTTTTTCAACACTAACACAAGTGCGAAAAGTGGTTTTTCAACACTAACACAAGTGCGAAAAGTGGTTTTTCAACACTAACACAAGTGCGAAAAGTGGTTTTTCAACACTAACTCAAGTGCGAAAAGTGTTTTGTCCACACTAATACAAGTGCAAAAGTGGTTTCCTGCACCAACACAAGTGTGAAAAGTGGTTTTTCAACACTAACACAAGTGCGAAAAGTGGTTTTTCAACACTAACACAAGTGCGAAAAGTGGTTTTTCAACACTAACACAAGTGCGAAAATTGGTTTTTCAACACTAACACAAGTGCAAAAGTGGTTTCCTGCACCAACACAAGTGCGAAAAGTGGTTTTTCAACACTAACACAAGTGCGAAAAGTGGTTTTTCAACACTAACACAAGTGAGAAAATTGGTTTTTCAACACTAACACAAGTGCGAAAAGTGGTTTTTCCACACTAATACAAGTGCAAAAGTGGTTTCCTGCACCAACACAAGTGCGAAAAGTGGTTTTTCAACACTAACACAAGTGCGAAAAGTGGTTTTTCAACACTATCACAAGTGCAAAAAGTGTTTTTTCCACACTAATCCAAGTGCAAAAGTGGTTTCCTGCACCAACACAAGTGCGAAAAGTGGTTTTTCAACACTAACACAAGTGCGAAAAGTGGTTTTTCAACACTAACTCAAGTGCGAAAAGTGTTTTGTCCACACTAATACAAGTGCAAAAGTGGTTTCCTGCACCAACACAAGTGTGAAAAGTGGTTTTTCAACACTAACACAAGTGCGAAAAGTGGTTTTTCAACACTAACACGAGTGCGAAAAGTGGTTTTTCAACACTAACACAAGTGCGAAAAGTGGTTTTTCCACACTAATACAAGTGCAAAAGTGGTTTCCTGCACCAACACAAGTGCGAAAAGTGGTTTTTCAACACTAACACAAGTGCGAAAAGTGGTTTTTCAACACTAACACAAGTGCGAAAATTGGTTTTTCAACACTAACACAAGTGCGAAAAGTGGTTTTTCCACACTAATACAAGTGCAAAAGTGGTTTCCTGCACCAACACAAGTGCGAAAAGTGGTTTTTCAACACTAACACAAGTGCGAAAAGTGGTTTTTCAACACTAACACAAGTGCGAAAAGTGGTTTTTCCACACTAATACAAGTGCAAAAGTGGTTTCCTGCACCAACACAAGTGCAAAAAGTGGTTTTTCAACACTAACACAAGTGCGAAAAGTGGTTTTTCAACACTATCACAAGTGCAAAAAGTGTTTTTTCCACACTAATACAAGTGCAAAAGTGGTTTCCTGCACCAACACAAGTGCGAAAAGTGGTTTTTCAACACTAACACAAGTGCGAAAAGTGGTTTTTCAACACTAACACAAGTGCGAAAAGTGGTTTTTCCACACTAATACAAGTGCAAAAGTGATTTCCTGCACCAACACAAGTGCGAAAAGTGGTTTTTCCACACTAATACAAGTGCAAAAGTGGTTTCCTGCACCAACACAAGTGCGAAAAGTGGTTTTTCAACACTAACACAAGTGCGAAAAGTGGTTTTTCAACGCTATCACAAGTGCAAAAAGTGTTTTTTCCACACTAATACAAGTGCAAAAGTGGTTTCCTGCACCAACACAAGTGCGAAAAGTGGTTTATCAACACTAACACAAGTGCAAAAAGTGGTTTTTCACCACTAACACAATTGCGAAAAGTGGTTTTTCCACACTAAAACAAGTGCAAAAGTGGTTTCCTGCACCAACACAAGTGCGAAAAGTGGTTTTTCAACACTAACACAAGTGCGAAAAGTAGTTTTTCAACACTATCACAAGTGCAAAAAGTGTTTTTTCCACACTCATACAAGTGCAAAAGTGGTTTCCTGCACCAACACAAGAGCGAAAAGTGGTTTTTCAACACAAACACAAGTGCGAAAAGTGGTTTTTCAACACTAACACAAGTGCGAAAAGTGTTTTTTCCACACTACTACAATTGCAAAAGTGGTTTCCTGCACCAACACAAGTGCGAAAATAGTTCTTCAACACTAACACAAGTGCGAAAAGTGGTTTTTCAACACTAACAGAAGTGCGAAAAGTGATTTTTCAACACTAACACAAGTGCGAAAAGTGGTTTTTCAACAATAACACAAGTGCGAAAAGTGGTTTTTCAACACTAACACAAGTGCGAAAATTGGTTTTTCAACACTAACACAAGTGCGAAAAGTGGTTTTTCCACACTAATACAAGTGCAAAAGTGGTTTCCTGCACCAACACAAGTGCGAAAAGTGGTTTTTCAACACTAACACAAGTGCGAAAAGTGGTTTTTCAACACTAACACAAGTGTGAAAAGTGGTTTTTCTACACTAATACAAGTGCAAAAGTGGTTTCCTGCACCAACACAAGTGCAAAAAGTGATTTTTCAACACTAACACAAGTGCGAAAAGTGGTTTTTCAACACTATCACAAGTGCAAAAAGTGTTTTTTCCACACTAATACAAGTGCAAAAGTGGTTTCCTGCACCAACACAAGTGCGAAAAGTGGTTTTTCAACACTAACACAAGTGCGAAAAGTGGTTTTTCAACACTAACACAAGTGCGAAAAGTGGTTTTTCCACACTAATACAAGTGCAAAAGTGATTTCCTGCACCAACACAAGTGCAAAAAGTGGTTTTTCAACACTAACACAAGTGCAAAAAGTGGTTTTTCAACACTATCACAAGTGCAAAAAGTGTTTTTGTCCACACTAATACAAGTGCAAAAGTGGTTTCCTGCACCAACACAAGTGCGAAAAGTGGTTTTTCAACACTAACACAAGTGCGAAAAGTGGTTTTTCAACACTAACACAAGTGCGAAAAGTGGTTTTTCAACACTAACACAAGTGCGAAAAGTGTTTTTTCCACACTAATACAAGTGCAAAAGTGGTTTCCTGCACCAACACAAGTGCGAAAAGTGGTTTTTCAACACTAACACAAGTGCGAAAAGTGGTTTTTCAACACTAACACAAGTGCGAAAATTGGTTTTTCAACACTAACACAAGTGCGAAAAGTGGTTTTTCCACACTAATACAAGTGCAAAAGTGGTTTCCTGCACCAACACAAGTGCAAAAAGTGGTTTTCAACACTATCACAAGTGCAAAATGTGTTTTTTCCACACTAATACAAGTGCAAAAGTGGTTTCCTGCACCAACACAAGTGCGAAAAGTGGTTTTTCAACACTAACACAAGTGCGAAAAGTGATTTTTCAACACTAACACAAGTGCAAAAAGTGGTTTTTCAACACTATCACAAGTGCAAAAAGTGTTTTTTCCTCACTAATACAAGTGCAAAAGTGGTTTCCTGCACCACACAAGTGCGAAAAGTGGTTTTTAAACACTAACACAACTGCGAAAAGTGGTTTTTCAACACTATCACAAGTGTAAAAAGTGTTTTTTCCACACTAATACAAGTGCAAAAGTGGTTTCCTGCACCAACACAAGTGCGAAAAGTGGTTTTTCAACACTAACACAAGTGCGAAAAGTGGTTTTTCCACACTAATACAAGTGCAAAAGTGATTTCCTGCACCAACACAAGTGCGAAAAGTGGTTTTTCCACACTAATACAAGTGCAAAAGTGGTTTCCTGCACCAACACAAGTGCGAAAAGTGGTTTTTCAACACTAACACAAGTGCGAAAAGTGGTTTTTCAACGCTATCACAAGTGCAAAAAGTGTTTTTTCCACACTAATACAAGTGCAAAAGTGGTTTCCTGCACCAACACAAGTGCGAAAAGTGGTTTATCAACACTAACACAAGTGCAAAAAGTGGTTTTTCACCACTAACACAATTGCGAAAAGTGGTTTTTCCACACTAAAACAAGTGCAAAAGTGGTTTCCTGCACCAACACAAGTGCGAAAAGTGGTTTTTCAACACTAACACAAGTGCGAAAAGTAGTTTTTCAACACTATCACAAGTGCAAAAAGTGTTTTTTCCACACTCATACAAGTGCAAAAGTGGTTTCCTGCACCAACACAAGAGCGAAAAGTGGTTTTTCAACACAAACACAAGTGCGAAAAGTGGTTTTTCAACACTAACACAAGTGCGAAAAGTGTTTTTTCCACACTACTACAATTGCAAAAGTGGTTTCCTGCACCAACACAAGTGCGAAAATAGTTCTTCAACACTAACACAAGTGCGAAAAGTGGTTTTTCAACACTAACAGAAGTGCGAAAAGTGATTTTTCAACACTAACACAAGTGCGAAAAGTGGTTTTTCAACACTAACACAAGTGCGAAAAGTGGTTTTTCAACACTAACACAAGTGCGAAAATTGGTTTTTCAACACTAACACAAGTGCGAAAAGTGGTTTTTCCACACTAATACAAGTGCAAAAGTGGTTTCCTGCACCAACACAAGTGCGAAAAGTGGTTTTTCAACACTAACACAAGTGCGAAAAGTGGTTTTTCAACACTAACACAAGTGTGAAAAGTGGTTTTTCTACACTAATACAAGTGCAAAAGTGGTTTCCTGCACCAACACAAGTGCAAAAAGTGATTTTTCAACACTAACACAAGTGCGAAAAGTGGTTTTTCAACACTATCACAAGTGCAAAAAGTGTTTTTTCCACACTAATACAAGTGCAAAAGTGGTTTCCTGCACCAACACAAGTGCGAAAAGTGGTTTTTCAACACTAACACAAGTGCGAAAAGTGGTTTTTCAACACTAACACAAGTGCGAAAAGTGGTTTTTCCACACTAATACAAGTGCAAAAGTGATTTCCTGCACCAACACAAGTGCAAAAAGTGGTTTTTCAACACTAACACAAGTGCAAAAAGTGGTTTTTCAACACTATCACAAGTGCAAAAAGTGTTTTTGTCCACACTAATACAAGTGCAAAAGTGGTTTCCTGCACCAACACAAGTGCGAAAAGTGGTTTTTCAACACTAACACAAGTGCGAAAAGTGGTTTTTCAACACTAACACAAGTGCGAAAAGTGGTTTTTCAACACTAACACAAGTGCGAAAAGTGTTTTTTCCACACTAATACAAGTGCAAAAGTGGTTTCCTGCACCAACACAAGTGCGAAAAGTGGTTTTTCAACACTAACACAAGTGCGAAAAGTGGTTTTTCAACACTAACACAAGTGCGAAAATTGGTTTTTCAACACTAACACAAGTGCGAAAAGTGGTTTTTCCACACTAATACAAGTGCAAAAGTGGTTTCCTGCACCAACACAAGTGCGAAAAGTGGTTTTTCAACACTAACACAAGTGCGAAAAGTGGTTTTTCAACACTATCACAAGTGCAAAAAGTGTTTTTTCCACACTAATCCAAGTGCAAAAGTGGTTTCCTGCACCAACACAAGTGCGAAAAGTGGTTTTTCAACACTAACACAAGTGCGAAAAGTGGTTTTTCAACACTATCACAAGTGCAAAAAGTGTTTTTTCCACACTAATACAAGTGCAAAAGTGGTTTCCTGCACCAACACAAGTGCGAAAAGTGGTTTTTCAACACTAACACAAGTGCGAAAAGTGGTTTTTCCACACTAATACAAGTGCAAAAGTGGTTTCCTGCACCAACACAAGTGCAAAAAGTGGTTTTCAACACTATCACAAGTGCAAAATGTGTTTTTTCCACACTAATACAAGTGCAAAAGTGGTTTCCTGCACCAACACAAGTGCGAAAAGTGGTTTTTCAACACTAACACAAGTGCGAAAAGTGATTTTTCAACACTAACACAAGTGCAAAAAGTGGTTTTTCAACACTATCACAAGTGCAAAAAGTGTTTTTTCCTCACTAATACAAGTGCAAAAGTGGTTTCCTGCACCACACAAGTGCGAAAAGTGGTTTTTAAACACTAACACAACTGCGAAAAGTGGTTTTTCAACACTATCACAAGTGTAAAAAGTGTTTTTTCCACACTAATACAAGTGCAAAAGTGGTTTCCTGCACCAACACAAGTGCGAAAAGTGGTTTTTCAACACTAACACAAGTGCGAAAAGTGGTTTTTCCACACTAATACAAGTGCAAAAGTGATTTCCTGCACCAACACAAGTGCGAAAAGTGGTTTTTCCACACTAATACAAGTGCAAAAGTGGTTTCCTGCACCAACACAAGTGCGAAAAGTGGTTTTTCAACACTAACACAAGTGCGAAAAGTGGTTTTTCAACGCTATCACAAGTGCAAAAAGTGTTTTTTCCACACTAATACAAGTGCAAAAGTGGTTTCCTGCACCAACACAAGTGCGAAAAGTGGTTTATCAACACTAACACAAGTGCAAAAAGTGGTTTTTCACCACTAACACAATTGCGAAAAGTGGTTTTTCCACACTAAAACAAGTGCAAAAGTGGTTTCCTGCACCAACACAAGTGCGAAAAGTGGTTTTTCAACACTAACACAAGTGCGAAAAGTAGTTTTTCAACACTATCACAAGTGCAAAAAGTGTTTTTTCCACACTCATACAAGTGCAAAAGTGGTTTCCTGCACCAACACAAGAGCGAAAAGTGGTTTTTCAACACAAACACAAGTGCGAAAAGTGGTTTTTCAACACTAACACAAGTGCGAAAAGTGTTTTTTCCACACTACTACAATTGCAAAAGTGGTTTCCTGCACCAACACAAGTGCGAAAATAGTTCTTCAACACTAACACAAGTGCGAAAAGTGGTTTTTCAACACTAACAGAAGTGCGAAAAGTGATTTTTCAACACTAACACAAGTGCGAAAAGTGGTTTTTCAACACTAACACAAGTGCGAAAAGTGGTTTTTCAACACTAACACAAGTGCGAAAATTGGTTTTTCAACACTAACACAAGTGCGAAAAGTGGTTTTTCCACACTAATACAAGTGCAAAAGTGGTTTCCTGCACCAACACAAGTGCGAAAAGTGGTTTTTCAACACTAACACAAGTGCGAAAAGTGGTTTTTCAACACTAACACAAGTGTGAAAAGTGGTTTTTCTACACTAATACAAGTGCAAAAGTGGTTTCCTGCACCAACACAAGTGCAAAAAGTGATTTTTCAACACTAACACAAGTGCGAAAAGTGGTTTTTCAACACTATCACAAGTGCAAAAAGTGTTTTTTCCACACTAATACAAGTGCAAAAGTGGTTTCCTGCACCAACACAAGTGCGAAAAGTGGTTTTTCAACACTAACACAAGTGCGAAAAGTGGTTTTTCAACACTAACACAAGTGCGAAAAGTGGTTTTTCCACACTAATACAAGTGCAAAAGTGATTTCCTGCACCAACACAAGTGCAAAAAGTGGTTTTTCAACACTAACACAAGTGCAAAAAGTGGTTTTTCAACACTATCACAAGTGCAAAAAGTGTTTTTGTCCACACTAATACAAGTGCAAAAGTGGTTTCCTGCACCAACACAAGTGCGAAAAGTGGTTTTTCAACACTAACACAAGTGCGAAAAGTGGTTTTTCAACACTAACACAAGTGCGAAAAGTGGTTTTTCAACACTAACACAAGTGCGAAAAGTGTTTTTTCCACACTAATACAAGTGCAAAAGTGGTTTCCTGCACCAACACAAGTGCGAAAAGTGGTTTTTCAACACTAACACAAGTGCGAAAAGTGGTTTTTCAACACTAACACAAGTGCGAAAATTGGTTTTTCAACACTAACACAAGTGCGAAAAGTGGTTTTTCCACACTAATACAAGTGCAAAAGTGGTTTCCTGCACCAACACAAGTGCGAAAAGTGGTTTTTCAACACTAACACAAGTGCGAAAAGTGGTTTTTCAACACTATCACAAGTGCAAAAAGTGTTTTTTCCACACTAATCCAAGTGCAAAAGTGGTTTCCTGCACCAACACAAGTGCGAAAAGTGGTTTTTCAACACTAACACAAGTGCGAAAAGTGGTTTTTCAACACTATCACAAGTGCAAAAAGTGTTTTTTCCACACTAATACAAGTGCAAAAGTGGTTTCCTGCACCAACACAAGTGCGAAAAGTGGTTTTTCAACACTAACACAAGTGCGAAAAGTGGTTTTTCAACACTAACACAAGTGCGAAAAGTGGTTTTTCAACACTAACACAAGTGCGAAAAGTGTTTTTTCCACACTAATACAAGTGCAAAAGTGGTTTCCTGCACCAACACAAGTGCGAAAAGTGGTTTTTCAACACTAACACAAGTGCGAAAAGTGGTTTTTCAACACTAACACAAGTGAGAAAATTGGTTTTTCAACACTAACACAAGTGCGAAAAGTGGTTTTTCCACACTAATACAAGTGCAAAAGTGGTTTCCTGCACCAACACAAGTGCGAAAAGTGGTTTTTCAACACTAACACAAGTGCGAAAAGTGGTTTTTCAACACTATCACAAGTGCAAAAAGTGTTTTTTCCACACTAATCCAAGTGCAAAAGTGGTTTCCTGCACCAACACAAGTGCGAAAAGTGGTTTTTCAACACTAACACAAGTGCGAAAAGTGGTTTTTCAACACTAACTCAAGTGCGAAAAGTGTTTTGTCCACACTAATACAAGTGCAAAAGTGGTTTCCTGCACCAACACAAGTGTGAAAAGTGGTTTTTCAACACTAACACAAGTGTGAAAAGTGGTTTTTCAACACTAACACGAGTGCGAAAAGTGGTTTTTCAACACTAACACAAGTGCGAAAAGTGGTTTTTCCACACTAATACAAGTGCAAAAGTGGTTTCCTGCACCAACACAAGTGCGAAAAGTGGTTTTTCAACACTAACACAAGTGCGAAAAGTGGTTTTTCAACACTAACACAAGTGCGAAAATTGGTTTTTCAACACTAACACAAGTGCGAAAAGTGGTTTTTCCACACTAATACAAGTGCAAAAGTGGTTTCCTGCACCAACACAAGTGCGAAAAGTGGTTTTTTCAACACTAACACAAGTGCGAAAAGTGGTTTTTCAACACTAACACAAGTGCGAAAAGTGGTTTTTCCACACTAATACAAGTGCAAAAGTGGTTTCCTGCACCAACACAAGTGCAAAAAGTGGTTTTTCAACACTAACACAAGGTGCGAAAAGTGGTTTTTCAACACTATCACAAGTGCAAAAAGTGTTTTTTCCACACTAATACAAGTGCAAAAGTGGTTTCCTGCACCAACACAAGTGCGAAAAGTGGTTTTTCAACACTAACACAAGTGCGAAAAGTGGTTTTTTCAACACTAACACAAGTGCGGAAAAGTGGTTTTTCCACACTAATACAAGTGCAAAAGTGATTTCCTGCACCAACACAAGTGCGAAAAGTGGTTTTTCAACACTAACACAAGTGCAAAAAGTGGTTTTTCAACACTATCACAAGTGCAAAAAGTGTTTTTGTCCACACTAATACAAGTGCAAAAGTGGTTTCCTGCACCAACACAAGTGCGAAAAGTGGTTTTTCAACACTAACACAAGTGCGAAAAGTGGTTTTTCAACACTAACACAAGTGCGAAAAGTGGTTTTTCAACACTAACACAAGTGCGAAAAGTGTTTTTTTCCACACTAATACAAGTGCAAAAGTGGTTTCCTGCACCAACACAAGTGCGAAAAGTGGTTTTTCAACACTAACACAAGTGCGAAAAGTGGTTTTTCAACACTAACACAAGTGCGAAAATTGGTTTTTCAACACTAACACAAGTGCGAAAAGTGGTTTTTCCACACTAATACAAGTGCAAAAGTGGTTTCCTGCACCAACACAAGTGCGAAAAGTGGTTTTTCAACACTAACACAAGTGCGAAAAGTGGTTTTTCAACACTATCACAAGTGCAAAAAGTGTTTTTTCCACACTAATCCAAGTGCAAAAGTGGTTTCCTGCACCAACACAAGTGCGAAAAGTGGTTTTTCAACACTAACACAAGTGCGAAAAGTGGTTTTTCAACACTATCACAAGTGCAAAAAGTGTTTTTTCCACACTAATACAAGTGCAAAAGTGGTTTCCTGCACCAACACAAGTGCGAAAAGTGGTTTTTCAACACTAACACAAGTGCGAAAAGTGGTTTTTCAACACTAACACAAGTGCGAAAAGTGGTTTTTTCAACACTAACACAAGTGCGAAAAGTGTTTTTTCCACACTAATACAAGTGCAAAAGTGGTTTCCTGCACCAACACAAGTGCGAAAAGTGGTTTTTCAACACTAACACAAGTGCGAAAAGTGGTTTTTCAACACTAACACAAGTGCGAAAATTGGTTTTTCAACACTAACACAAGTGCGAAAAGTGGTTTTTCCACACTAATACAAGTGCAAAAGTGGTTTCCTGCACCAACACAAGTGCGAAAAGTGGTTTTTCAACACTAACACAAGTGCGAAAAGTGGTTTTTCAACACTATCACAAGTGCAAAAAGTGTTTTTTCCACACTAATCCAAGTGCAAAAGTGGTTTCCTGCACCAACACAAGTGCGAAAAGTGGTTTTTCAACACTAACACAAGTGCGAAAAGTGGTTTTTCAACACTAACTCAAGTGCGAAAAGTGTTTTTTCCACACTAATACAAGTGCAAAAGTGGTTTCCTGCACCAACACAAGTGCGAAAAGTGGTTTTTCAACACTAACACAAGTGCGAAAAGTGGTTTTTCAACACTAACACGAGTGCGAAAAGTGGTTTTTCAACACTAACACAAGTGCGAAAAGTGGTTTTTCCACACTAATACAAGTGCAAAAGTGGTTTCCTGCACCAACACAAGTGCGAAAAGTGGTTTTTCAACACTAACACAAGTGCGAAAAGTGGTTTTTCAACACTATCACAAGTGCAAAAATTGTTTTTTCCACACTAATACAAGTGCAAAAGTGGTTTCCTGCACCAACACAAGTGCGAAAAGTGGTTTTTCAACACTAACACAAGTGCAAAAAGTGGTTTTTCAACACTAACACAAGTGCGAAAAGTGGTTTTTCCACACTAATACAAGTGCAAAAGTGGTTTCCTGCACCAACACAAGTGCGAAAAGTGGTTTTTCAACACTAACACAAGTGTGAAAAGTGGTTTTTTCAACGCTATCACAAGTGCAAAAAGTGTTTTTTCCACACTAATACAAGTGCAAAAGTGGTTTCCTGCACCAACACAAGTGCGAAAAGTGGTTTTTCAACACTAACACAAGTGCGAAAAGTGGTTTTTCAACACTAACTCAAGTGCGAAAAGTGTTTTGTCCACACTAATACAAGTGCAAAAGTGGTTTCCTGCACCAACACAAGTGCGAAAAGTGGTTTTTCAACACTAACACAAGTGCGAAAAGTGGTTTTTCAACACTAACACAAGTGAGAAAATTGGTTTTTCAACACTAACACAAGTGCGAAAAGTGGTTTTTCCACACTAATACAAGTGCAAAAGTGGTTTCCTGCACCAACACAAGTGCGAAAAGTGGTTTTTCAACACTAACACAAGTGCGAAAAGTGGTTTTTCAACACTATCACAAGTGCAAAAAGTGTTTTTTCCACACTAATCCAAGTGCAAAAGTGGTTTCCTGCACCAACACAAGTGCGAAAAGTGGTTTTTCAACACTAACACAAGTGCGAAAAGTGGTTTTTCAACACTAACTCAAGTGCGAAAAGTGTTTTGTCCACACTAATACAAGTGCAAAAGTGGTTTCCTGCACCAACACAAGTGTGAAAAGTGGTTTTTCAACACTAACACAAGTGCGAAAAGTGGTTTTTCAACACTAACACGAGTGCGAAAAGTGGTTTTTCAACACTAACACAAGTGCGAAAAGTGGTTTTTCCACACTAATACAAGTGCAAAAGTGGTTTCCTGCACCAACACAAGTGCGAAAAGTGGTTTTTCAACACTAACACAAGTGCGAAAAGTGGTTTTTCAACACTAACACAAGTGCGAAAATTGGTTTTTCAACACTAACACAAGTGCGAAAAGTGGTTTTTCCACACTAATACAAGTGCAAAAGTGGTTTCCTGCACCAACACAAGTGCGAAAAGTGGTTTTTCAACACTAACACAAGTGCGAAAAGTGGTTTTTCAACACTAACACAAGTGCGAAAAGTGGTTTTTCCACACTAATACAAGTGCAAAAGTGGTTTCCTGCACCAACACAAGTGCAAAAAGTGGTTTTTCAACACTAACACAAGTGCGAAAAGTGGTTTTTCAACACTATCACAAGTGCAAAAAGTGTTTTTTTCCACACTAATACAAGTGCAAAAGTGGTTTCCTGCACCAACACAAGTGCGAAAAGTGGTTTTTCAACACTAACACAAGTGCGAAAAGTGGTTTTTCAACACTAACACAAGTGCGAAAAGTGGTTTTTCCACACTAATACAAGTGCAAAAGTGATTTCCTGCACCAACACAAGTGCGAAAAGTGGTTTTTCCACACTAAATACAAGTGCAAAAGTGGTTTCCTGCACCAACACAAGTGCGAAAA
>NW_027619353.1:0-44937 GCF_964187855.1 Myxine glutinosa
GGAAACCACTTTTGCACTTGTATTAGTGTGGAAAAACCACTTTTCGCACTTGTGTTAGTGTTGAAAAACCACTTTTCGCACTTGTGTTAGTGTTGAAAAACCACTTTTCACACTTGTGTTAGTGTTGAAAAACCACTTTTCGCACTTGTGTTGGTGCAGGAAACCACTTTTGCACTTGTATTAGTGTGGAAAAACCACTTTTCGCACTTGTGTTAGTGCTGAAAAACCACTTTTCGCACTTGTGTTAGTGTTGAAAAACCACTTTTCGCACTTTTGTTGGTGCAGGAAACCACTTTTGCACTTGTATTAGTGTGGAAAAAACACTTTTTGCACTTGTGATAGTGTTGAAAAACCACTTTTCGCACTTGTGTTGGTGCAGTAAACCACTTTTGCACTTGTATTAGTGTGGCAAAACCAGTTTTTGCACTTGTGATAGTGTTGAAAAACCACTTTTCGCACTTTTATTGGTGCAGGAAACCACTTTTGCACTTGTATTAGTGTGGAAAAAACACTTTTGTCACTTGTGATAGTGTTAAAACCACTTTTCGCACTTGTGTTAGTGTTGAAAACCCACTTTTCGCACTTGTGTTGGTGCAGGAAACCACTTTTGCACTTGTATTAGTGTGGAAAAAACACTTTTCGCACTTGTGTTAGTGTTGAAAAACCACTTTTCGCACTTGTGTTAGTGTTGAAAAACCACTTTTCGCACTTGTGTTGGTGCAGGAAACCACTTTTGCACTGGTATTAGTGTGGAAAAAACACTTTTCGCACTTGTGTTAGTGTTGAAAAACCACTTTTCGCACTTGTGTTAGTGTTGAAAAACCACTTTTCGCACTTGTGTTGGTGCAGGAAACCACTTTTGCACTTGTATTAGTGTGGAAAAAACACTTTTCGCACTTGTGTTAATGTTGAAAAACCACTTTTCGCACTTGTGTTAGTGTTGAAAAACCACTTTTCGCACTTGTGTTAGTGTTGAAAAACCACTTTTCGCACTAGTGTTGGTGCAGGAAACCACTTTTGCACTTGTATTAGTGTGGAAAAACAACTTTTTGCACTTGTGATAGGGTTGAAAAACCACTTTTCACACTTGTGTTGGTGCAGGAAACCACTTTTGCACTTGTATTAGTGTGGAAAAAACACTTTTTGCACTTGTGATAGTGTTGAAAAACCACTTTTCGCACTTGTGTTAGTGTTGAAAAACCACTTTTCGCACTTGTGTTGGTGCAGGAAACCACTTTTGCACTTGTATTAGTGTGGAAAAACCACTTTTCGCACTTGTGTTAGTGTTGAAAAACCACTTTTCGCACTTGTGTTAGTGTTGAAAAACCACTTTTCACACTTGTGTTAGTGTTGAAAAACCACTTTTCGCACTTGTGTTGGTGCAGGAAACCACTTTTGCACTTGTATTAGTGTGGAAAAACCACTTTTCGCACTTGTGTTAGTGCTGAAAAACCACTTTTCGCACTTGTGTTAGTGTTGAAAAACCACTTTTCGCACTTTTGTTGGTGCAGGAAACCACTTTTGCACTTGTATTAGTGTGGAAAAAACACTTTTTGCACTTGTGATAGTGTTGAAAAACCACTTTTCGCACTTGTGTTGGTGCAGGAAACCACTTTTGCACTTGTATTAGTGTGGCAAAACCAGTTTTTGCACTTGTGATAGTGTTGAAAAACCACTTTTCGCACTTTTATTGGTGCAGGAAACCACTTTTGCACTTGTATTAGTGTGGAAAAAACACTTTTGTCACTTGTGATAGTGTTGAAAAACCACTTTTCGCACTTGTGTTAGTGTTGAAAATCCACTTTTTGCACTTGTGTTGGTGCAGGAAACCACTTTTGCACTTGTATTAGTGTGGAAAAAACACTTTTCGCACTTGTGTTAGTGTTGAAAAACCACTTTTCGCACTTGTGTTAGTGTTGAAAAACCACTTTTCGCACTTGTGTTGGTGCAGGAAACCACTTTTGCACTTGTATTAGTGTGGAAAAAACACTTTTCGCACTTGTGTTAGTGTTGAAAAACCACTTTTCGCACTTGTGTTAGTGTTGAAAAACCACTTTTCGCACTTGTGTTGGTGCAGGAAACCACTTTTGCACTTGCATTAGTGTGGAAAAAACACTTTTCGCACTTGTGTTAGTGTTGAAAAACCACTTTTCGCACTTGTGTTAGTGTTGAAAAACCACTTTTCGCACTTGTGTTGGTGCAGGAAACCACTTTTGCACTTGTATTAGTGTGGAAAAAACACTTTTCGCACTTCTGTTAGTGTTGAAAAACCACTTTTCTCACTTGTGTTAGTGTTGAAAAACCACTTTTTGCACTTGTGTTGGTGCAGGAAACCACTTTTGCACTTGTATTAGTGTGGAAAAACCACTTTTCGCACTTGTGTTAGTGTCGAAAAACCACTTTTCGCACTTGTGTTAGTGTTGAAAAACCACTTTTCGCACTTTTGTTGGTGCAGGAAACCACTTTTGCACTTGTATTAGTGTGGAAAAAACACTTTTGGCACTTGTGATAGTGTTGAAAAACCACTTTTCGCACTTGTGTTAGTGTTGAAAACCCACTTTTCGCACTTGTGTTGGTGCAGGAAACCACTTTTGCACTTGTATTAGTGTGGAAAAAACACTTTTCGCACTTCTGTTAGTGTTGAAAAACCACTTTTCGCACTTGTGTTAGTGTTGAAAAACCACTTTTCGCACTTGTGTTGGTGCAGGAAACCACTTTTGCACTTGTATTAGTGTGGAAAAAACACTTTTCGCATTAGTGTTAGTGTTGAAAAACCACTTTTTGCACTTGTGTCATTGTTGAAAAACCACTTTTTGCACTTTTGTTGGTGCAGGAAACCACTTTTGCACTTGTATTAGTGTGGAAAAAACACTTTTTGCACTTGTGATAGTGTTGAAAAACCACTTTTCGCACTTGTGTTAGTGTTGAAAAACCACTTTTCGCACTTGTGTTGGTGCAGGAAACCACTTTTGCACTTGTATTAGTGTGGAAAAACCACTTTTTGCACTTGTGATAGTGTTGAAAAACCACTTTTCGCACTTGTGTTAGTGTTGAAAAGCCACCTTTCGCACTCGTGTTAGTGTTGAAAAACCACTTTTCGCACTTGTGTTGGTGCAGGAAACCACTTTTGCACTTGTATTGGTGTGGAAAAAACACTTTTCGCACTTGTGCTAGTGTTGAAAAACCACTTTTCGCATTTGTGTTAGTGTAGAAAAACCACTTTTCGCACTTGTGTTGGTGCAGGAAACCACTTTTGCACTTGTATTAGTGTGGAAAAAACACTTTTCGCACTTGTGTTAGTGTTGAAAAACCACTTTTTGCACTAGTGTTGGTGCAGGAAACCACTTTTGCACTTGTATTAGTGTGGAAAACCACTTTTTGCACTTGTGATAGGGTTGAAAAATCACTTTTTGCACTTGTGTTAGTGTTGAAAAACCACTTTTCGCACTTGTGTTGGTGCAGGAAACCACTTTTGCACTTGTATTAGTGTGGAAAAAACACTTTTTGCACTTGTGATAGTGTTGAAAAACCACTTTTCGCACTTGTGTTAGTGTTGAAAAACCACTTTTCGCACTTGTGTTGGTGCAGGAAACCACTTTTGCACTTGTATTAGTGTGGAAAAACCACTTTTCGCACTTGTGTTAGTGTTGGAAAACCACTTTTCACACTTGTGTTAGTGTTGAAAAACCACTTTTCACACTTGTGTTAGTGTTGAAAAACCACTTTTCGCACTTGTGTTGGTTTAAGGAAACCACTTTTGCACTTGTATTAGTGTGGAAAAACCACTTTTCGCACATGTGTTAGTGCTGAAAAACCACTTTTTGCACTTGTGTTAGTGTTGAAAAACCACTTTTCGCACTTGTGTTGGTGCAGGAAACCACTTTTGCACTTGTATTAGTGTGGAAAAAACACTTTTTGCACTTGTGATAGTGTTGAAAAACCACTTTTCGCACTTGTGTTAGTGTTGAAAAACCACTTTTCGCACCTGTGTTGGTGCAGGAAACCACTTTTGCACTTGTATTAGTGTGGAAAAAACAGTTTTTGCACTTGTGATAGTGTTGAAAAACCACTTTTCGCACTTTTGTTGGTGCAGGAAACCACTTTTGCACTTGTATTAGTGTGGAAAAAACACTTTTGGCACTTGTGATAGTGTTGAAAAACCACTTTTCGCACTTGTGTTGGTGTTGAAAACCCACTTTTCGCACATGTGTTGGTGCAGGAAACCACTTTTGCGCTTGTATTAGTGTGGAAAAAACACTTTTCGCACTTGTGTTAGTGTTGAAAAACCACTTTTCGCACTTGTGTTAGTGTTGAAAAACCACTTTTCGCACTTGTGTTGGTGCAGGAAACCACTTTTGCACTTGTATTAGTGTGGAAAAAACACTTTTCGCACTTGTGTTAGTGTTGAAAAACCACTTTTCGCACTTGTGTTAGTGTTGAAAAACCACTTTTCGCACTTGTGTTGGTGCAGGAAACCACTTTTGCACTTGTATTAGTGTGGAAAAAACACTTTTTGCACTTGTGTTAATGTTGAAAAACCACTTTTCGCACTTGTGTTAGTGTTGAAAAACCACTTTTCGCACTTGTGTTAGTGTTGAAAAACCACTTTTCGCACTAGTGTTGGTGCAGGAAACCACTTTTGCACTTGTATTAGTGTGGAAAAACAACTTTTTGCACTTGTGATAGGGTTGAAAAACCACTTTTCACACTTGTGTTGGTGCAGGAAACCACTTTTGCACTTGTATTAGTGTGGAAAAAACACTTTTTGCACTTGTGATAGTGTTGAAAAACCACTTTTCGCACTTGTGTTAGTGTTGAAAAACCACTTTTCGCACTTGTGTTGGTGCAGGAAACCACTTTTGCACTTGTATTAGTGTGGAAAAACCACTTTTCGCACTTGTGTTAGTGTTGAAAAACCACTTTTCGCACTTGTGTTAGTGTTGAAAAACCACTTTTCACACTTGTGTTAGTGTTGAAAAACCACTTTTCGCACTTGTGTTGGTGCAGGAAACCACTTTTGCACTTGTATTAGTGTGGAAAAACCACTTTTCGCACTTGTGTTAGTGCTGAAAAACCACTTTTCGCACTTGTGTTAGTGTTGAAAAACCACTTTTCGCACTTTTGTTGGTGCAGGAAACCACTTTTGCACTTGTATTAGTGTGGAAAAAACACTTTTTGCACTTGTGATAGTGTTGAAAAACCACTTTTCGCACTTGTGTTGGTGCAGGAAACCACTTTTGCACTTGTATTAGTGTGGCAAAACCAGTTTTTGCACTTGTGATAGTGTTGAAAAACCACTTTTCGCACTTTTATTGGTGCAGGAAACCACTTTTGCACTTGTATTAGTGTGGAAAAAACACTTTTGTCACTTGTGATAGTGTTAAAACCACTTTTCGCACTTGTGTTAGTGTTGAAAACCCACTTTTCGCACTTGTGTTGGTGCAGGAAACCACTTTTGCACTTGTATTAGTGTGGAAAAAACACTTTTCGCACTTGTGTTAGTGTTGAAAAACCACTTTTCGCACTTGTGTTAGTGTTGAAAAACCACTTTTCGCACTTGTGTTGGTGCAGGAAACCACTTTTGCACTTGTATTAGTGTGGAAAAAACACTTTTCGCACTTGTGTTAGTGTTGAAAAACCACTTTTCGCACTTGTGTTAGTGTTGAAAAACCACTTTTCGCACTTGTGTTGGTGCAGGAAACCACTTTTGCACTTGTATTAGTGTGGAAAAAACACTTTTCGCACTTGTGTTAATGTTGAAAAACCACTTTTCGCACTTGTGTTAGTGTTGAAAAACCACTTTTCGCACTTGTGTTAGTGTTGAAAAACCACTTTTCGCACTAGTGTTGGTGCAGGAAACCACTTTTGCACTTGTATTAGTGTGGAAAAACAACTTTTTGCACTTGTGATAGGGTTGAAAAACCACTTTTCACACTTGTGTTGGTGCAGGAAACCACTTTTGCACTTGTATTAGTGTGGAAAAAACACTTTTTGCACTTGTGATAGTGTTGAAAAACCACTTTTCGCACTTGTGTTAGTGTTGAAAAACCACTTTTCGCACTTGTGTTGGTGCAGGAAACCACTTTTGCACTTGTATTAGTGTGGAAAAACCACTTTTCGCACTTGTGTTAGTGTTGAAAAACCACTTTTCGCACTTGTGTTAGTGTTGAAAAACCACTTTTCACACTTGTGTTAGTGTTGAAAAACCACTTTTCGCACTTGTGTTGGTGCAGGAAACCACTTTTGCACTTGTATTAGTGTGGAAAAACCACTTTTCGCACTTGTGTTAGTGCTGAAAAACCACTTTTCGCACTTGTGTTAGTGTTGAAAAACCACTTTTCGCACTTTTGTTGGTGCAGGAAACCACTTTTGCACTTGTATTAGTGTGGAAAAAACACTTTTTGCACTTGTGATAGTGTTGAAAAACCACTTTTCGCACTTGTGTTGGTGCAGGAAACCACTTTTGCACTTGTATTAGTGTGGCAAAACCAGTTTTTGCACTTGTGATAGTGTTGAAAAACCACTTTTCGCACTTTTATTGGTGCAGGAAACCACTTTTGCACTTGTATTAGTGTGGAAAAAACACTTTTGTCACTTGTGATAGTGTTGAAAAACCACTTTTCGCACTTGTGTTAGTGTTGAAAATCCACTTTTCGCACTTGTGTTGGTGCAGGAAACCACTTTTGCACTTGTATTAGTGTGGAAAAAACACTTTTCGCACTTGTGTTAGTGTTGAAAAACCACTTTTCGCACTTGTGTTAGTGTTGAAAAACCACTTTTCGCACTTGTGTTGGTGCAGGAAACCACTTTTGCACTTGTATTAGTGTGGAAAAAACACTTTTCGCACTTGTGTTAGTGTTGAAAAACCACTTTTCGCACTTGTGTTAGTGTTGAAAAACCACTTTTCGCACTTGTGTTGGTGCAGGAAACCACTTTTGCACTTGCATTAGTGTGGAAAAAACACTTTTCGCACTTGTGTTAGTGTTGAAAAACCACTTTTCGCACTTGTGTTAGTGTTGAAAAACCACTTTTCGCACTTGTGTTGGTGCAGGAAACCACTTTTGCACTTGTATTAGTGTGGAAAAAACACTTTTCGCACTTCTGTTAGTGTTGAAAAACCACTTTTCTCACTTGTGTTAGTGTTGAAAAACCACTTTTTGCACTTGTGTTGGTGCAGGAAACCACTTTTGCACTTGTATTAGTGTGGAAAAACCACTTTTCGCACTTGTGTTAGTGTCGAAAAACCACTTTTCGCACTTGTGTTAGTGTTGAAAAACCACTTTTCGCACTTTTGTTGGTGCAGGAAACCACTTTTGCACTTGTATTAGTGTGGAAAAAACACTTTTGGCACTTGTGATAGTGTTGAAAAACCACTTTTCGCACTTGTGTTAGTGTTGAAAACCCACTTTTCGCACTTGTGTTGGTGCAGGAAACCACTTTTGCACTTGTATTAGTGTGGAAAAAACACTTTTCGCACTTGTGTTAGTGTTGAAAATCCACTTTTCGCACTTGTGTTAGTGTTGAAAAACCACTTTTCGCACTTGTGTTGGTGCAGGAAACCACTTTTGCACTTGTATTAGTGTGGAAAAAACACTTTTCGCACTTGTGTTAGTGTGGAAAAAACACTTTTCGCAATTGTGTTGGTGCAGGAAACCACTTTTGCACTTGTATTAGTGTGGAAAAACACTTTTTGCACTTGTGATAGTGTTGAAAAACCACTTTTTGCACTTGTGTTAGTGTTGAATAACCACTTTTCGCACTTGTGTTGGTGCAGGAAACCACTTTTGCACTTGTATTAGTGTGGAAAAACCACTTTTCGCACTTGTGTTAGTGTTGAAAAACGACTTTTCGCACTTGTGTTAGTGTTGAAAAACCACTTTTCGCACTTGTGTTGGTGCAGGAAACCACTTTTGCACTTGTATTAGTGTGGAAAAAACACTTTTCGCACTTGTGTTATTGTTGAAAAACCACTTTTCGCACTTTTGTTAGTGTGGAAAAACCACTTTTCGCACTTGTGTTAGTGTTGGAAAACCACTTTTCACACTTGTGTTAGTGTTGAAAAACCACTTTTCACACTTGTGTTAGTGTTGAAAAACCACTTTTCGCACTTGTGTTGGTTTAAGGAAACCACTTTTGCACTTGTATTAGTGTGGAAAAACCACTTTTCGCACATGTGTTAGTGCTGAAAAACCACTTTTTGCACTTGTGTTAGTGTTGAAAAACCACTTTTCGCACTTGTGTTGGTGCAGGAAACCACTTTTGCACTTGTATTAGTGTGGAAAAAACACTTTTTGCACTTGTGATAGTGTTGAAAAACCACTTTTCGCACTTGTGTTAGTGTTGAAAAACCACTTTTCGCACCTGTGTTGGTGCAGGAAACCACTTTTGCACTTGTATTAGTGTGGAAAAAACAGTTTTTGCACTTGTGATAGTGTTGAAAAACCACTTTTCGCACTTTTGTTGGTGCAGGAAACCACTTTTGCACTTGTATTAGTGTGGAAAAAACACTTTTGGCACTTGTGATAGTGTTGAAAAACCACTTTTCGCACTTGTGTTGGTGTTGAAAACCCACTTTTCGCACATGTGTTGGTGCAGGAAACCACTTTTGCGCTTGTATTAGTGTGGAAAAAACACTTTTCGCACTTGTGTTAGTGTTGAAAAACCACTTTTCGCACTTGTGTTAGTGTTGAAAAACCACTTTTCGCACTTGTGTTGGTGCAGGAAACCACTTTTGCACTTGTATTAGTGTGGAAAAAACACTTTTCGCACTTGTGTTAGTGTTGAAAAACCACTTTTCGCACTTGTGTTAGTGTTGAAAAACCACTTTTCGCACTTGTGTTGGTGCAGGAAACCACTTTTGCACTTGTATTAGTGTGGAAAAAACACTTTTCGCACTTGTGTTAATGTTGAAAAACCACTTTTCGCACTTGTGTTAGTGTTGAAAAACCACTTTTCGCACTTGTGTTAGTGTTGAAAAACCACTTTTCGCACTAGTGTTGGTGCAGGAAACCACTTTTGCACTTGTATTAGTGTGGAAAAACAACTTTTTGCACTTGTGATAGGGTTGAAAAACCACTTTTCACACTTGTGTTGGTGCAGGAAACCACTTTTGCACTTGTATTAGTGTGGAAAAAACACTTTTTGCACTTGTGATAGTGTTGAAAAACCACTTTTCGCACTTGTGTTAGTGTTGAAAAACCACTTTTCGCACTTGTGTTGGTGCAGGAAACCACTTTTGCACTTGTATTAGTGTGGAAAAACCACTTTTCACACTTGTGTTAGTGTTGAAAAACCACTTTTCGCACTTGTGTTAGTGTTGAAAAACCACTTTTCACACTTGTGTTAGTGTTGAAAAACCACTTTTCGCACTTGTGTTGGTGCAGGAAACCACTTTTGCACTTGTATTAGTGTGGAAAAACCACTTTTCGCACTTGTGTTAGTGCTGAAAAACCACTTTTCGCACTTGTGTTAGTGTTGAAAAACCACTTTTCGCACTTTTGTTGGTGCAGGAAACCACTTTTGCACTTGTATTAGTGTGGAAAAAACACTTTTTGCACTTGTGATAGTGTTGAAAAACCACTTTTCGCACTTGTGTTGGTGCAGGAAACCACTTTTGCACTTGTATTAGTGTGGCAAAACCAGTTTTTGCACTTGTGATAGTGTTGAAAAACCACTTTTCGCACTTTTATTGGTGCAGGAAACCACTTTTGCACTTGTATTAGTGTGGAAAAAACACTTTTGTCACTTGTGATAGTGTTGAAAAACCACTTTTCGCACTTGTGTTAGTGTTGAAAACCCACTTTTCGCACTTGTGTTGGTGCAGGAAACCACTTTTGCACTTGTATTAGTGTGGAAAAAACACTTTTCGCACTTGTGTTAGTGTTGAAAAACCACTTTTCGCACTTGTGTTAGTGTTGAAAAACCACTTTTCGCACTTGTGTTGGTGCAGGAAACCACTTTTGCACTTGTATTAGTGTGGAAAAAACACTTTTCGCACTTGTGTTAGTGTTGAAAAACCACTTTTCGCACTTGTGTTAGTGTTGAAAAACCACTTTTCGCACTTGTGTTGGTGCAGGAAACCACTTTTGCACTTGTATTAGTGTGGAAAAAACACTTTTCGCACTTGTGTTAATGTTGAAAAACCACTTTTCGCACTTGTGTTAGTGTTGAAAAACCACTTTTCGCACTTGTGTTAGTGTTGAAAAACCACTTTTCGCACTAGTGTTGGTGCAGGAAACCACTTTTGCACTTGTATTAGTGTGGAAAAACAACTTTTTGCACTTGTGATAGGGTTGAAAAACCACTTTTCACACTTGTGTTGGTGCAGGAAACCACTTTTGCACTTGTATTAGTGTGGAAAAAACACTTTTTGCACTTGTGATAGTGTTGAAAAACCACTTTTCGCACTTGTGTTAGTGTTGAAAAACCACTTTTCGCACTTGTGTTGGTGCAGGAAACCACTTTTGCACTTGTATTAGTGTGGAAAAACCACTTTTCGCACTTGTGTTAGTGTTGAAAAACCACTTTTCGCACTTGTGTTAGTGTTGAAAAACCACTTTTCACACTTGTGTTAGTGTTGAAAAACCACTTTTCGCACTTGTGTTGGTGCAGGAAACCACTTTTGCACTTGTATTAGTGTGGAAAAACCACTTTTCGCACTTGTGTTAGTGCTGAAAAACCACTTTTCGCACTTGTGTTAGTGTTGAAAAACCACTTTTCGCACTTTTGTTGGTGCAGGAAACCACTTTTGCACTTGTATTAGTGTGGAAAAAACACTTTTTGCACTTGTGATAGTGTTGAAAAACCACTTTTCGCACTTGTGTTGGTGCAGGAAACCACTTTTGCACTTGTATTAGTGTGGCAAAACCAGTTTTTGCACTTGTGATAGTGTTGAAAAACCACTTTTCGCACTTTTATTGGTGCAGGAAACCACTTTTGCACTTGTATTAGTGTGGAAAAAACACTTTTGTCACTTGTGATAGTGTTGAAAAACCACTTTTCGCACTTGTGTTAGTGTTGAAAACCCACTTTTCGCACTTGTGTTGGTGCAGGAAACCACTTTTGCACTTGTATTAGTGTGGAAAAAACACTTTTCGCACTTGTGTTAGTGTTGAAAAACCACTTTTCGCACTTGTGTTAGTGTTGAAAAACCACTTTTCGCACTTGTGTTGGTGCAGGAAACCACTTTTGCACTTGTATTAGTGTGGAAAAAACACTTTTCGCACTTGTGTTAGTGTTGAAAAACCACTTTTCACACTTGTGTTAGTGTTGAAAAACCACTTTTCGCACTAGTGTTGGTACAGGAAACCACTTTTGCACTTGTATTAGTGTGGAAAAACAACTTTTTGCACTTGTGATAGGGTTGAAAAACCACTTTTCACACTTGTGTTGGTGCAGGAAACCACTTTTGCACTTGTATTAGTGTGGAAAAAACACTTTTTGCACTTGTGATAGTGTTGAAAAACCACTTTTCGCACTTGTGTTAGTGTTGAAAAACCACTTTTCGCACTTGTGTTGGTGCAGGAAACCACTTTTGCACTTGTATTAGTGTGGAAAAACCACTTTTCGCACTTGTGTTAGTGTTGAAAAACCACTTTTCGCACTTGTGTTAGTGTTGAAAAACCACTTTTCACACTTGTGTTAGTGTTGAAAAACCACTTTTCGCACTTGTGTTGGTGCAGGAAACCACTTTTGCACTTGTATTAGTGTGGAAAAAACACTTTTCGCACTTGTGTTAATGTTGAAAAACCACTTTTCGCACTTGTGTTAGTGTTGAAAAACCACTTTTCGCACTTGTGTTAGTGTTGAAAAACCACTTTTCGCACTAGTGTTGGTGCAGGAAACCACTTTTGCACTTGTATTAGTGTGGAAAAACAACTTTTTGCACTTGTGATAGGGTTGAAAAACCACTTTTCACACTTGTGTTGGTGCAGGAAACCACTTTTGCACTTGTATTAGTGTGGAAAAAACACTTTTTGCACTTGTGATAGTGTTGAAAAACCACTTTTCGCACTTGTGTTAGTGTTGAAAAACCACTTTTCGCACTTGTGTTGGTGCAGGAAACCACTTTTGCACTTGTATTAGTGTGGAAAAACCACTTTTCACACTTGTGTTAGTGTTGAAAAACCACTTTTCGCACTTGTGTTAGTGTTGAAAAACCACTTTTCACACTTGTGTTAGTGTTGAAAAACCACTTTTCGCACTTGTGTTGGTGCAGGAAACCACTTTTGCACTTGTATTAGTGTGGAAAAACCACTTTTCGCACTTGTGTTAGTGCTGAAAAACCACTTTTCGCACTTGTGTTAGTGTTGAAAAACCACTTTTCGCACTTTAGTTGGTGCAGGAAACCACTTTTGCACTTGTATTAGTGTGGAAAAAACACTTTTTGCACTTGTGATAGTGTTGAAAAACCACTTTTCGCACTTGTGTTGGTGCAGGAAACCACTTTTGCACTTGTATTAGTGTGGCAAAACCAGTTTTTGCACTTGTGATAGTGTTGAAAAACCACTTTTCGCACTTTTATTGGTGCAGGAAACCACTTTTGCACTTGTATTAGTGTGGAAAAAACACTTTTGTCACTTGTGATAGTGTTGAAAAACCACTTTTCGCACTTGTGTTAGTGTTGAAAACCCACTTTTCGCACTTGTGTTGGTGCAGGAAACCACTTTTGCACTTGTATTAGTGTGGAAAAAACACTTTTCGCACTTGTGTTAGTGTTGAAAAACCACTTTTCGCACTTGTGTTAGTGTTGAAAAACCACTTTTCGCACTTGTGTTGGTGCAGGAAACCACTTTTGCACTTGTATTAGTGTGGAAAAAACACTTTTCGCACTTGTGTTAGTGTTGAAAAACCACTTTTCGCACTTGTGTTAGTGTTGAAAAACCACTTTTCGCACTTGTGTTGGTGCAGGAAACCACTTTTGCACTTGTATTAGTGTGGAAAAAACACTTTTCGCACTTGTGTTAATGTTGAAAAACCACTTTTCGCACTTGTGTTAGTGTTGAAAAACCACTTTTCGCACTTGTGTTAGTGTTGAAAAAACACTTTTCGCACTAGTGTTGGTGCAGGAAACCACTTTTGCACTTGTATTAGTGTGGAAAAACAACTTTTTGCACTTGTGATAGGGTTGAAAAACCACTTTTCACACTTGTGTTGGTGCAGGAAACCACTTTTGCACTTGTATTAGTGTGGAAAAAACACTTTTTGCACTTGTGATAGTGTTGAAAAACCACTTTTCGCACTTGTGTTAGTGTTGAAAAACCACTTTTCGCACTTGTGTTGGTGCAGGAAACCACTTTTGCACTTGTATTAGTGTGGAAAAACCACTTTTCGCACTTGTGTTAGTGTTGAAAAACCACTTTTCGCACTTGTGTTAGTGTTGAAAAACCACTTTTCACACTTGTGTTAGTGTTGAAAAACCACTTTTCGCACTTGTGTTGGTGCAGGAAACCACTTTTGCACTTGTATTAGTGTGGAAAAACCACTTTTCGCACTTGTGTTAGTGCTGAAAAACCACTTTTCGCACTTGTGTTAGTGTTGAAAAACCACTTTTCGCACTTTTGTTGGTGCAGGAAACCACTTTTGCACTTGTGTTAGTGTGGAAAAAACACTTTTTGCACTTGTGATAGTGTTGAAAAACCACTTTTCGCACTTGTGTTGGCGCAGGAAACCACTTTTGCACTTGTATTAGTGTGGCAAAACCAGTTTTTGCACTTGTGATAGTGTTGAAAAACCACTTTTCGCACTTTTATTGGTGCAGGAAACCACTTTTGCACTTGTATTAGTGTGGAAAAAACACTTTTGTCACTTGTGATAGTGTTGAAAAACCACTTTTCGCACTTGTGTTAGTGTTGAAAACCCACTTTTCGCACTTGTGTTGGTGCAGGAAACCACTTTTGCACTTGTATTAGTGTGGAAAAAACACTTTTCGCACTTGTGTTAGTGTTGAAAAACCACTTTTCGCACTTGTGTTAGTGTTGAAAAACCACTTTTCGCACTTGTGTTGGTGCAGGAAACCACTTTTGCACTTGTATTAGTGTGGAAAAAACACTTTTCGCACTTGTGTTAGTGTTGAAAAACCACTTTTCGCACTTGTGTTAGTGTTGAAAAACCACTTTTCGCACTAGTGTTGGTGCAGGAAACCACTTTTGCACTTGTATTAGTGTGGAAAAACAACTTTTTGCACTTGTGATAGGGTTGAAAAACCACTTTTCACACTTGTGTTGGTGCAGGAAACCACTTTTGCACTTGTATTAGTGTGGAAAAAACACTTTTTGCACTTGTGATAGTGTTGAAAAACCACTTTTCGCACTTGTGTTAGTGTTGAAAAACCACTTTTCGCACTTGTGTTGGTGCAGGAAACCACTTTTGCACTTGTATTAGTGTGGAAAAACCACTTTTCGCACTTGTGTTAGTGTTGAAAAACCACTTTTCGCACTTGTGTTAGTGTTGAAAAACCACTTTTCGCACTTGTGTTAGTGTTGAAAAACCACTTTTCACACTTGTGTTAGTGTTGAAAAACCACTTTTCGCACTTGTGTTGGTGCAGGAAACCACTTTTGCACTTGTATTAGTGTGGAAAAACCACTTTTCGCACTTGTGTTAGTGCTGAAAAACCACTTTTCGCACTTGTGTTAGTGTTGAAAAACCACTTTTCGCACTTTTGTTGGTGCAGGAAACCACTTTTGCACTTGTATTAGTGTGGAAAAAACACTTTTTGCACTTGTGATAGTGTTGAAAAACCACTTTTCGCACTTGTGTTGGTGCAGGAAACCACTTTTGCACTTGTATTAGTGTGGCAAAACCAGTTTTTGCACTTGTGATAGTGTTGAAAAACCACTTTTCGCACTTTTATTGGTGCAGGAAACCACTTTTGCACTTGTATTAGTGTGGAAAAAACACTTTTGTCACTTGTGATAGTGTTGAAAAACCACTTTTCGCACTTGTGTTAGTGTTGAAAACCCACTTTTCGCACTTGTGTTGGTGCAGGAAACCACTTTTGCACTTGTATTAGTGTGGAAAAAACACTTTTCGCACTTGTGTTAGTGTTGAAAAACCACTTTTCGCACTTGTGTTAGTGTTGAAAAACCACTTTTCGCACTTGTGTTGGTGCAGGAAACCACTTTTGCACTTGTATTAGTGTGGAAAAAACACTTTTCGCACTTGTGTTAGTGTTGAAAAACCACTTTTCGCACTTGTGTTAGTGTTGAAAAACCACTTTTCGCACTTGTGTTGGTGCAGGAAACCACTTTTGCACTTGTATTAGTGTGGAAAAAACACTTTTCGCACTTCTGTTAGTGTTGAAAAACCACTTTTCTCACTTGTGTTAGTGTTGAAAAACCACTTTTTGCACTTGTGTTGGTGCAGGAAACCACTTTTGCACTTGTATTAGTGTGGAAAAACCACTTTTCGCACTTGTGTTAGTGTCGAAAAACCACTTTTCGCACTTGTGTTAGTGTTGAAAAACCACTTTTCGCACTTTTGTTGGTGCAGGAAACCACTTTTGCACTTGTATTAGTGTGGAAAAAACACTTTTGGCACTTGTGATAGTGTTGAAAAACCACTTTTCGCACTTGTGTTAGTGTTGAAATCCCACTTTTCGCACTTGTGTTGGTGCAGGAAACCACTTTTGCACTTGTATTAGTGTGGAAAAAACACTTTTCGCACTTGTGTTAGTGTTGAAAATCCACTTTTCGCACTTGTGTTAGTGTTGAAAAACCACTTTTCGCACTTGTGTTGGTGCAGGAAACCACTTTTGCACTTGTATTAGTGTGGAAAAAACACTTTTCGCACTTGTGTTAGTGTGGAAAAAACACTTTTCGCAATTGTGTTGGTGCAGGAAACCACTTTTGCACTTGTATTAGTGTGGAAAAACACTTTTTGCACTTGTGATAGTGTTGAAAAACCACTTTTTGCACTTGTGTTAGTGTTGAATAACCACTTTTCGCACTTGCGTTGGTGCAGGAAACCACTTTTGCACTTGTATTAGTGTGGAAAAACCACTTTTCGCACTTGTGTTAGTGTTGAAAAACGACTTTTCGCACTTGTGTTAGTGTTGAAAAACCACTTTTCGCACTTGTGTTGGTGCAGGAAACCACTTTTGCACTTGTATTAGTGTGGAAAAAACACTTTTCGCACTTGTGTTATTGTTGAAAAACCACTTTTCGCACTTTTGTTAGTGTTGAAAAACCACTTTTCGCACTTGTGTTGGTGCAGGAAACCACTTTTGCACTTGTATTAGTGCGGAAAAAACACTTTTTGCACTTGTGATAGTGTTGAAAAACCACTTTTCGCACTTGTGTTAGTGTTGAAAACCCACTTTTCGCCCTTGTGTTAGTGTTGAAAAACCACTTTTCGCACTTGTGTTGGTGCAGGAAACCACTTTTGCACTTGTATTAGTGTGGAAAAAACACTTTTCGCACTTGTGTTAGTGTTGAAAAACCACTTTTCACACTTGTGTTAGTGTTGAAAAACCACTTTTCACACTTGTGTTTGTGCAGGAAACCACTTTTGCACTTGTATTAGTGTGGAAAAAACACTTTTCGCACTTCTGTTAGTGTTGAAAAACCACTTATCGCACTTGTGTTAGTGTTGAAAAACCACTTTTCGCACTTGTGTTGGTGCAGGAAACCACTTTTGCACTTGTATTAGTGTGGAAAAACCACTTTTCGCACTAGTGTTAGTGTTGAAAAACCACTTTTCGCACTTGTGTTAGTGTTGAAAAACCACTTTTTGCACTTTTGTTGGTGCAGGAAACCACTTTTGCACTTGTATTAGTGTTGAAAAAACACTTTTTGCACTTGTGATAGTGTTGAAAAACCACTTTTCACACTTGTGTTAGTGTTGGAAAACCACTTTTCGCACTTGTGTTGGTGCAGGAAACCACTTTTGCACTTGTATTAGTGTGGAAAAATCCACTTTTTGCACTTGTGTTAGTGTTGAAAAACCACTTTTCGCACTTGTGTTAGTGTTGAAAAACCACTTTTCGCACTTGTGTTGGTGCAGGAAACCACTTTTGCACTTGTATTAGTGTGGGAAAACCACTTTTCGCACTTGTGTTAGTGTTGAAAAACCACTTTTCGCACTTGTGTTAGTGTTGAAAAACCACTTTTTGCACTTTTGTTGGTGCAGGAAACCACTTTTGCACTTGTATTAGTGTGGAAAAAACACTTTTTTCACTTGTGATAGTGTTGAAAAACCACTTTTTGCACTTGTGATAGTGTTGAAAATCCACTTTTCGCACTTGTGTTAGTGTTGAAAAACCACTTTTCGCACTCGTGTTAGTGTTGAAAAACCCACTTTTCGCACTTGTGTTGGTGCAGGAAACCACTTTTGCACTTGTATTAGTGTGGAAAAAACACTTTTCGCACTTGTGTTAGTGTTGAAAAACCACTTTTCGCACTTGTGTTAGTGTTGAAAAACCACTTTTCGCACTTGTGTTGGTGCAGGAAACCACTTTTGCACTTGTATTAGTGTGGAAAAAACACTTTTTGCACGTGTGATAGTGTTGAAAAACCACTTTTAGCACTTGTGTTAGTGTTGAAAAACCACTTTTCGCACTTGTGTTGGTGCAGGAAACCACTTTTGCACTTGTATTAGTGTGAAAAAACCACTTTTTGCACTTGTGATAGTGTTGAAAATCCACTTTTCGCACTTGTGTTAGTGTTGAAAAACCACTTTTCGCACTCGTGTTAGTGTTGAAAAACCCACTTTTCGCACTTGTGTTGGTGCAGGAAACCACTTTTGCACTTGTATTAGTGTGGAAAAAACACTTTTCGCACTTGTGTTAGTGTTGAAAAACCACTTTTCGCACTTGTGTTAGTGTTGAAAAACCACTTTTCGCACTTGTGTTGGTGCAGGAAACCACTTTTGCACTTGTATTAGTGTGGAAAAAACACTTTTTGCACGTGTGATAGTGTTGAAAAACCACTTTTCGCACTTGTGTTAGTGTTGAAAAACCACTTTTCGCACTTTTGTTGGTGCAGGAAACCACTTTTGCACTTGTATTAGTGTGGAAAAAACACTTTTTGCACTTGTGATAGTGTTGAAAAACCACTTTTCGCACTTGTGTTAGTGTTGAAAACCCACTTTTCGCACTTGTGTTGGTGCAGGAAACCACTTTTGCACTTGTATTAGTGTGGAAAAAAACACTTTTCACACTTGTGTTAGTGTTGAAAAACCACTTTTCGCACTTGTGTTAGTGTTGAAAAACCACTTTTCGCACTTGTGTTAGTGTTGAAAAACCACTTTTTGCACTTTTGTTGGTGCAGGAAACCACTTTTGCACTTGTATTAGTGTGGAAAAAACACTTTTGGCACTTGTGATAGTGTTGAAAAACCACTTTTCGCACTTGTGTTAGTGTTGAAAACCCACTTTTCGCACTTGTGTTGGTGCAGGAAACCACTTTTGCACTTGTATTAGTGTGGAAAAAACACTTTTCGCACTTGTGTTAGTGTTGAAAATCCACTTTTCGCACTTGTGTTAGTGTTGAAAAACCACCTCTCGCACTTGTGTTGGTGCAGGAAACCACTTTTGCACTTGTATTAGTGTGGAAAAAACACTTTTCGCACTTGTGTTAGTGTGGAAAAAACACTTTTCGCACTTGTGTTGGTGCAGGAAACCACTTTTGCACTTGTATTAGTGTGGAAAAAACACTTTTCGCACTTCTGTTGGTGTTGAAAAACCACTTTTCGCACTTGTGTTAGTGTTGAAAAACCACTTTTCGCACTTGTGTTGGTGCAGGAAACCACTTTTGCACTTGTATTAGTGTGGAAAAACCACTTTTCGCATTAGTGTTAGTGTTGAAAAACCACTTTTCGCACTTGTGTTAGTGTTGAAAAACCACTTTTTGCACTTTTGTTAGTGCAGGAAACCACTTTTGCACTTGTATTAGTGTGGAAAAAACACTTTTTGCACTTGTGATAGTGTTGAAAAACCACTTTTCGCACTTGTGTTAGTGTTGAAAAACCACTTTTCGCACTTGTGTTGGTGCAGGAAACCACTTTTGCACTTGTATTAGTGTGGCAAAACCAGTTTTTGCACTTGTGATAGTGTTGAAAAACCACTTTTCGCACTTTTATTGGTGCAGGAAACCACTTTTGCACTTGTATTAGTGTGGAAAAAACACTTTTGTCACTTGTGATAGTGTTGAAAAACCACTTTTCGCACTTGTGTTAGTGTTGAAAACCCACTTTTCGCACTTGTGTTGGTGCAGGAAACCACTTTTGCACTTGTATTAGTGTGGAAAAAACACTTTTCGCACTTGTGTTAGTGTTGAAAAACCACTTTTCGCACTTGTGTTAGTGTTGAAAAACCACTTTTCGCACTTGTGTTGGTGCAGGAAACCACTTTTGCACTTGTATTAGTGTGGAAAAAACACTTTTCGCACTTGTGTTAGTGTTGAAAAACCACTTTTCGCACTTGTGTTAGTGTTGAAAAACCACTTTTCGCACTTGTGTTGGTGCAGGAAACCACTTTTGCACTTGTATTAGTGTTGAAAAAACACTTTTCGCACTTGTGTTAATGTTGAAAAACCACTTTTCGCACTTGTGTTAGTGTTGAAAAACCACTTTTCGCACTTGTGTTAGTGTTGAAAAACCACTTTTCGCACTAGTGTTGGTGCAGGAAACCACTTTTGCACTTGTATTAGTGTGGAAAAACAACTTTTTGCACTTGTGATAGGGTTGAAAAACCACTTTTCACACTTGTGTTGGTGCAGGAAACCACTTTTGCACTTGTATTAGTGTGGAAAAAACACTTTTTGCACTTGTGATAGTGTTGAAAAACCACTTTTCGCACTTGTGTTAGTGTTGAAAAACCACTTTTCGCACTTGTGTTGGTGCAGGAAACCACTTTTGCACTTGTATTAGTGTGGAAAAACCACTTTTTGCACTTGTGATAGTGTTGAAAAACCACTTTTCGCACTTGTGTTAGTGTTGAAAAACCACTTTTCGCACTTGTGTTAGTGTTGAAAAACCACTTTTCGCACTTGTGTTGGTGCAGGAAACCACTTTTGCACTTGTATTAGTGTGGCAAAACCAGTTTTTGCACTTGTGATAGTGTTGAAAAACCACTTTTCGCACTTTTATTGGTGCAGGAAACCACTTTTGCACTTGTATTAGTGTGGAAAAAACACTTTTGTCACTTGTGATAGTGTTGAAAAACCACTTTTCGCACTTGTGTTAGTGTTGAAAACCCACTTTTCGCACTTGTGTTGGTGCAGGAAACCACTTTTGCACTTGTATTAGTGTGGAAAAAACACTTTTCGCACTTGTGTTAGTGTTGAAAAACCACTTTCGCACTTGTGTTAGTGTTGAAAAACCACTTTTCGCACTTGTGTTGGTGCAGGAAACCACTTTTGCACTTGTATTAGTGTGGAAAAAACACTTTTCGCACTTGTGTTAGTGTTGAAAAACCACTTTTCGCACTTGTGTTAGTGTTGAAAAACCACTTTTCGCACTTGTGTTGGTGCAGGAAACCACTTTTGCACTTGCATTAGTGTGGAAAAAACACTTTTCGCACTTGTGTTAGTGTTGAAAAACCACTTTTCGCACTTGTGTTAGTGTTGAAAAACCACTTTTCGCACTTGTGTTGGTGCAGGAAACCACTTTTGCACTTGTATTAGTGTGGAAAAAACACTTTTCGCACTTCTGTTAGTGTTGAAAAACCACTTTTCTCACTTGTGTTAGTGTTGAAAAACCACTTTTTGCACTTGTGTTGGTGCAGGAAACCACTTTTGCACTTGTATTAGTGTGGAAAAACCACTTTTCGCACTTGTGTTAGTGTCGAAAAACCACTTTTCGCACTTGTGTTAGTGTTGAAAAACCACTTTTCGCACTTTTGTTGGTGCAGGAAACCACTTTTGCACTTGTATTAGTGTGGAAAAAACACTTTTGGCACTTGTGATAGTGTTGAAAAACCACTTTTCGCACTTGTGTTAGTGTTGAAAACCCACTTTTCGCACTTGTGTTGGTGCAGGAAACCACTTTTGCACTTGTATTAGTGTGGAAAAAACACTTTTCGCACTTGTGTTAGTGTTGAAAATCCACTTTTCGCACTTGTGTTAGTGTTGAAAAACCACTTTTCGCACTTGTGTTGGTGCAGGAAACCACTTTTGCACTTGTATTAGTGTGGAAAAAACACTTTTCGCACTTGTGTTAGTGTGGAAAAAACACTTTTCGCAATTGTGTTGGTGCAGGAAACCACTTTTGCACTTGTATTAGTGTGGAAAAACACTTTTTGCACTTGTGATAGTGTTGAAAAACCACTTTTTGCACTTGTGTTAGTGTTGAATAACCACTTTTCGCACTTGCGTTGGTGCAGGAAACCACTTTTGCACTTGTATTAGTGTGGAAAAACCACTTTTCGCACTTGTGTTAGTGTTGAAAAACGACTTTTCGCACTTGTGTTAGTGTTGAAAAACCACTTTTCGCACTTGTGTTGGTGCAGGAAACCACTTTTGCACTTGTATTAGTGTGGAAAAAACACTTTTCGCACTTGTGTTATTGTTGAAAAACCACTTTTCGCACTTTTGTTAGTGTTGAAAAACCACTTTTCGCACTTGTGTTGGTGCAGGAAACCACTTTTGCACTTGTATTAGTGCGGAAAAAACACTTTTTGCACTTGTGATAGTGTTGAAAAACCACTTTTCGCACTTGTGAGTAGTGTAATAATGTTGCTTCTGGGACACCTCCGTTTAACATGTGAAATCCCTATCTAATGTCATTTACCCCCTTGTCTTTTTCAAAAATCATAAACACCTCTATTTCTCCCACCCTCATCTTTATGAACCTTTTGTCTGTAGTACCTATCCTTAATGTTGTTCATTAGACCACTCAAACACTACAAATATTTGTTTTCTCTTATAGACCTATCATCCTTCTTCTACATATCATCTGGCAGATTAATCTTTGACCCACTCAAACATTGACCCATTCACTTCCATATTAATTCTTTCCCTCCCTCATTGCCCCTAAACACCTATATTTCTCTCACCCTGTTCTTTACGAACCTTCTAACCTTTTGACATGTTATCCTTATTCATTAGACCACTTAAACACCTGTGATCCTTCTGACCTCATGGACCTTTTAACCTTTTACTCTTAATATCATCTGGTGAATATAACCCACTCAAACAACGACCCTACAAATATTTGTTTATGCGTGGGAAATAATTTAATTCTCTTGCCACTCTCTTCACCATCTAATATATTAACAAAAAATATGTTTGAGTTTGGTTCTTTATTAAGATATTTTAACTGAGCTAAGATAAAATGGTAAACCTCCCTCAATGTTCTTATTTGAGCGCCTCCAGTGCCACACACTTTTTGGTAGGCTCTGCCCACCTTTTGTTAAGCTCCGTCCACTTTTTGGAAAAACCCCGCCCACTTTTTGGTAAGCCACGCCCACCTTTTACTAAGCCCCGCCCACTTTTTGTTAAGCCACGCCCACTTTTTGCTATACCCCGCCCACTTTTGCTAAGCTCCGCCCACTTTTGCTAAGTCCCACCCACTTTATAAACTCTTCAGCATTGTATCATTTCCAGGTAATACATAACATCATTTTCAGGGAATTTCCATCACATCATTTCCAGTTAAGACACGCCCAGGGAATTTCCACAGGAAATGACACACACCCAGCCCTTCTTATAAAAGGCACCGACCACACAGGCTTTTTCAAACACGCTTTCTGCTTCACTTGAGAATGGACTCCTATGCCGAAATGGAATGGGATAACTTTGCTATTCCTTGGAGTCCTACTACCTGTGTAGCGCTCAACCTTCAGATTGATGAACTGGACTCGAACCTCTTGTCGATGGAGGAAATTGTATCTCAGCTACGAAATGAAAATTCTACTTTTAACACAACTTGGGATAAAGTTATTTTTTTGTTTGAAGATCTTTTGAACAACCAAGACCCACAGAACGAGTTCTACCTTGATGACCCAGCCAAAGAGTTATACCTTGGAGATCCACAAAATCCTGAAAAAGAGTTCTACCATGATGATACTTATTGTGAGTTATCAAAACAAACCCCACTGAACGAGTTCTACCTTGATGACCCAGCCAAAGAGTTATACCTTGGAGACTCACTAAATTTGGGAAAAACAAATTATGAGGTTTGCCTAGATGGTTCTAACTGTGGAGCCTACCTTGGAGACTCACTAAATTTGGGAAAAACAAATTATGAGGTTTGCCTAGATGGTTCTAACTGTGGAGCCTACCTTGGAGACTCACTAAATTTGGGAAAAACAAATTATGAGGTCTGCCTAGATGGTTCTAACTGTGGAGCCTACCTTGGAGACTCACTAAATTTGGGAAAAACAAATTATGAGGTCTGCCTAGATGGTTCTAACTGTGGAGCCTACCTTGGAGACTCACTAAATTTGGGAAAAACTAATTATGAGGTCTGCCTAGATGGTTCTAACTGTGGAGCCTACCTTGGAGACTCACTAAATTTGGGAAAAACAAATTATGAGGTCTGCCTAGATGGTTCTAACTGTGGAGCCTACCTTGGAGACTCACTAAATTTGGGAAAAACAAATTATGAGGTTTGCCTAGATGGTTCTAACTGTGGAGCCTACCTTGGAGACTCACTAAATTTGGGAAAAACTAATTATGAGGTTTGCCTAGATGGTTCTAACTGTGGAGCCTACCTTGGAGACTCACTAAATTTGGGAAAAACTAATTATGAGGTCTGCCTAGATGGTTCTAACTGTGGAGCCTACCTTGGAGACTCACTAAATTTGGGAAAAACAAATTATGAGGTCTGCCTAGATGGTTCTAACTGTGGAGCCTACCTTGGAGACTCACTAAATTTGGGAAAAACAAATTATGAGGTTTGCCTAGATGGTTCTAACTGTGGAGCCTACCTTGGAGACTCACTAAATTTGGGAAAAACTAATTATGAGGTCTGCCTAGATGGTTCTAACTGTGGAGCCTACCTTGGAGACTCACTAAATTTGGGAAAAACTAATTATGAGGTCTGCCTAGATGGTTCTAACTGTGGAGCCTACCTTGGAGACTCACTAAATTTCATAAAATTAGGAAAAGAGTTTTACCTTGGAGACTTTGAAAACTGGTTTCGTTTTGGAGACTCGGAATGGGGGTTTTGTTTTGATGACTCGGAATGTGATACCTATCTTGGAGGCTCAACAGGAATGTGGTTATACCTTGGGAACTTGGAAAGTTGGTTTTATTTTGGAGACTCTACCTGTGGGGTTCCTCTTGGAGACTCTTTGGATTCTAAAGCAATGAACAATGTTCTTTATTTAATGACGCTTGATTTAAGCAATATCAAGAAAGTTCGAGGAAGAAAATGCTGGAAAATTCTTTCTTCCCATTTCTACTTCTTCAAACTTAAAAGCCTTGAAAGACAGAATTGGAGGAAGAGGAAAAAAAAAAAGAAATACGTATTTAAAAAAGAAGAAAAGAAAGATTATGTTAGGGTTTGGGTGGGATTTTGAATGTGAGGGTTAGGGATGGGGTTGGGTTAGGGTTGGGATTTTGAATGTGAGGGTTAGGGTTGGGGTTGGGTTAGGGATGGGGTTGGGTTAGGGATGGGGTTGGGTTAGGGATGGGTTGGGTTAGGGTTGGGATTTTGAATGTGAGGGTTAGGGTTGGGGTTGGGTTAGGGATGGGATTGGGTTAGGGTTGGGATTTTGAATGTGAGGGTTAGGGATGGGGTTGGGTTAGGGATGGGGTTGGGTTGGGGATGGGGTTGGGTTAGGGATGGGGTTGGGTTAGGGATGGGGTTGGGTTAGGTATGGGGTTGGGTTGGGGATGGGGTTGGGTTGGGGATGGGGTTGGGTTAGGGATGGGTTGGGTTAGGGATGGGTTTGGGTTAGGGATGGGGTTGGGTTAGGGTTTGTATATTATTATGACTCACTCGCACATACACACACACACAAAAGTTAAGCCCCAACTAAAAAGTTGTGGGATTCTGTGTTTGGGGTTCACAGATTTAAAAACGTATCCCCATTATACACACACAAAAGTTAAGCCCCAACTAAAAAGTTGTGGGATTCTGTGTTTGGGGTTCACAGATTTAAAAACGTATCCCCATTATACACACACAAAAGTTAAGCCCCAACTAAAAAGTTGTGGGATTCTGTGTTTGGGGTTCACAGATTTAAAAACGTATCCCCATTATACACACACAAAAGTTAAGCCCCAACTAAAAAGTTGTGGGATTCTGTGTTTGGGGTTCACAGATTTAAAAACGTATCCCCATTACATTTTATTTATTTATTTATTATTTTCAAGGGTATTATCTGCTTACTTGTGTTTTTTGTAATTCTTGTGAGTAAAATGAACCCAAGATTTCTTCTCCATTTAAATCATATAATTTGTAGGTCCAAGGGACTGTATCCATTACATCAATGATTTTAAATAATTCACGAGTCCATTTTTGTGTATAACCTTTCTCAAAATGACTTTTCCATTTGTATATTCTTACAATATCACCAACTTTAAACTTGGGCTTTCTCAAATTAATCTCCTTTTCATATTCTAATTTTGTAAATGTTTCTGATGGTTTTGATTGTGTTGATGAATGAACTGTATTATTGTAATTATCTACAATATCCTGAATTAAATACACCCATTTTTGAGAACCGAGTTGTGTGAATTTTTTATATAATTTCTCTTTTAAAGTACGATTAAAACGCTCAATAACAACTGCCTTTCCTTCATTAAAGGTGCTGTATAATTTAATACCCTTCCCCTTAAGAAATTTCATGAATATTTTGTTATAGAACTCTGTTCCCTCATCAGTCCATAACTTCTTTGGTTTCCTTTTATCCCGATCAAATATTAGCTTAAAGGCTAACATTAAAGTATCACCCCTTTTATTTTTTAAAGGGACAACCCAGGCAAATCTACTCCTCAAATCAATAACGGTTAAAGCATACCTGTATCCCCTGTCATTATTCAATTCAATTAAATCAGCGGACCATATGTGGTCAGTGTATTTAGAATAAACCTTCCTTCTTTTAAACTTTGTGATTATAGGTTTGTGTAATTCTTCAGCCAAAAGCTCCTCAGTCTTGATGGCATCATTAGAGCCTAATAGTTTTTTGAGGAA
This sequence comes from Myxine glutinosa, assembly GCF_964187855.1. Lineage (NCBI taxonomy): Eukaryota > Metazoa > Chordata > Myxini > Myxiniformes > Myxinidae > Myxine > Myxine glutinosa. Next base: position 26,081 of record NW_027619353.1, read on the forward strand.
TAACCAAGACCAAGTTTCAATTTAGCATTTATCAAATTTCTCACAATAAACCTATCAACTTTCTCTCTCAACGTTGGATTTTGTATCAAAGACAAATTATACAACATTTCGCTGTCGGCTTTATGTTTTTCAGTCAACGTAGTGGTTTTCCCATAAGCAATATCATGCTTCATACACACTTCGTCAACCCTATTTGTAGGTTTAGACCAAGGTTTAGGATTGTCAGCCTCATCTAATCTTTTATCCAAGTTTGTTCCTGGACCACAGAAAGAATACCCTGGAAGGTGTAATTCCCCTGGAATTCCAGTTGTTGTAAATTTACTTCCTGACAGAAACTTTTGTATGTCTCCTCCTCTTTTAGGAGAGATGAATTGGCACTTTTTAGAGCCACATACTTGACATATTCCTTTTTGATAAACTCTATTATTTTTAGCTTTAACATAAGAGATATTTTTAGATTTAGTTTTCTTTTTACATTTGAGACAATAACTCATATTTATTTATCAGAAAAATTCCGACAGAGTATCAAAACCTTTTTGGTTTTCAACATATACATTTCAATCTTTATTTTTAAAACATAAAGAATCCTAAGGAATGCCTTCACTCTCTCCTCCATTTATTTACAAATAAAAACTAACTAAAGTCAATGACACCAACATCATCAATCACATAATCTTTTCCTTCTTCTTCTTCTTCTTCTTCACCACTTTCTCGTTTAAATCTCTGAAATTGAAGACATTGACGTTCTTATTTTTGAAACCATTATCTTCATAAGAGTTGTTAATTCTTTAATTTCCTCTTCGGTGCGTTGAGATTGATTTATTTGCTTTAATACACTCAATCTTTTATGAATCTCAGTGATTTCCATCTTTTTATATTTTTCCTCCCTCTCTCTTTGCTCCCTCTCCTCCTCCTCCATTTTCTCCCTCTCCTCCTTCTCCTTTTTCTCCCTTTTCTCCCTTTCCTCCTTCTCCCTTTTCTCCCTTTCCTCCTTCTCCTTTTTCTCCCTCTCCTCCTTCTCCTTTTTCTCCCTTTTCTCCCTTTCCCCCTTCTCCCCCTTCTCCCTTTTCTCCCTTTCCTCCTTCTCCTTTTTCTCCCTCTCCTCCTTCTCCTCCTTTTTCTCCCTCTCCTCCTTCTCCTCCCTCTCCCTTTCCTCCTTCTCCTTTTTCTCTCTTTCCTCCTTCTCTTCTTCAACTCCTTCCTCATCCCTTGCTACCCTTGAGTTTGAACCCCAAAGAATATTATACATATACTCATCTGGATTTTGAGATATTCTTGTATCTATAATTATTTTTCTCATAATAGGATACCAATAAGATTTGTTGACGATTTCTAAAAGAGTTTTATATTTCATAACTTTGAGAAGTTCATTTTTATTTAATATTTTAAACAAGTCTCTATTTGTGGGTTTAACAATATCAGTATAAGGCCAGTTTTTTATGACAAAATTCCCATGTATATGCTCCAAATCATAAGGTATGTAATACCGAGCACCCTTTTCTTGTAGGTATCCTTGAATACAAAAATTATAATTCTCTTGTAGTCTTCTTCCTGCCATTTATGTATCAGAAATATATGTGAGATTAATATTATGACAGGTAATACCACCCCATCTTCCCACTACCAAATCGGTTTGTATTCCTCGGCTTTCTATCCTTATCTCATTACCTTCCTTCTTTGTCATGCGAACCATCGCTATACTATCATATATTTTTATTTTCTTAAAATCACGTATTTGTTGTTTACTAATTGTACTTCCACATAAATCCTTATCTTCACCAAGTGGATAATATTCTTCTTTACGAGACTGATTTAAATCATGTAGGTCTTCTATGTTTATTGAAAAAGACCAATTATACCCTAAATCAGGCATATCATACCCCCATTTATTAATTCGCATATTAACTAAATGTCCTTCTTTATAAAATTTAATTGTAAGCAGGTAGTTAAATTCAATGAGGAAAGGTGTATGGTCAGTATAACCAGGTGTTGTGGTTGTAAATTTTACTTGTTTCACAAAACGTGCTGTTTTCTTTAAAGATATATATTGTGATAAATCACTGAATCTAATCAAGTCATTCGCATCTGTAGGGTTTGGATAATTGATTAATTTATAAGTATTCTTCATATTAATATTTTTACTTACACTATATTTTTGTCGTTCAGCCTGTGCCTTTGTATAATAATTTGATAAATCAATATCCTGAGAGGATTTTCCAAAGATAGAACCATCTTTTCCAACATAGGTCATTTATATTAGATAAAAAATGATATCATAAAAATTTTCATTATTGTTGAGTTGAAATAATACATATAAACATAATTGGCCACAACATTTAGAATTAATTTCTTGAACTTGGAATGTTTGATAAACACCATTCTGTAAGAATTGTATTACTTCAACAGGTGGTGGCATACCATAACTATCAAAATAATATTTATCCTGACTATTATGAATACAAACCCAATGAGAACCATTCTGTGTGTCTAAATTCATAATAATATTCTTTGTATTCTTATTTATATGTATTAATTCATCTCTCATACAGATTACCACATTATCAATTTTTAGTGTTTTACAATACTTGGCTAGTTCTATATTTGACGTTGTATTCTTTCCAAATTGTTTAAACCATTTATCCATTTATTTATGAGAAAGATACAATCCATTACCCCGTTTAGTTAGTTTAACACCCGCTTGAGCGATAGAGGAAAGCATATCACCAACCAACAATCTAGCTTTATCAGGTAGACTTTCAAGTTTTTGAGCAAAATCTACAATTACACCACTTCCACTAATTTGTTTCTCCAACTCCTTGTTATGTCTTTCCAATTCTTTTTGAGCTTTTAGTTGTGCCTTCCTTTCGTTAGCAGTTTTTACCGCTGCTGAAATACCACCAGTCAATGCTCCCGCCGCACTTAAACCAGCAAATAAAGGAATTAGAAACGGGAGAAATCCTCCTCTTGACTCGTCTATTGAATATTTCTTTAACATAGGTTTCGTCATTTTAATTTTAAGTGATCCAACATCATTTAGTGTTTTTACTTGTGTGTGTGTGAGTAAAACATCAATTCTTACAGCTCCTTTTCTTTGAATTGTATTAACATTAATAATACAAGGCTTTTGATTTTGAATACAAGATGTTAATTTATTAAGATTGATTTGATTAACATATACCCCTACCATTTATTTATGAGAAAAAACCTCTGTGATATTAATCATAACACCATTATCTGTATTAATCTGTAATTCTGTTTCCTCCAAAAGCAAACAATAAGCATCAACTTCTTCATTCTCCCCTCTTTCAATGTATAGAGAAGTATCCACTCGATTAGACTTTATAGTTTCCTTTTGAGAACTCAGGTCAATTGCGTAGATTGTATATAAACCTTTAAATGCAACCATATCCAAAATAGGGTCATTATTACCATTACTTTCACACACTTTTTGGTAGGACTTGTAGGCTTCCGCATAATCATTTTTTTCCCAATCAATTTCCAATCTATCTCGCGGATAAAATGTGCCATCAAGAGAAACCCGAAGTTGTTTCACCTTAGCATTATCACTCAGCGCATTATTCTTATTAGTACCCTCCTCTCCATCTGGTTTTTTAAAAATGAGCCATAGGTATCGTGGCTTTCCTTCAAGAACACCCAAATTCCAAGTGTAGGTAGTGTGTTCCAGTTTAACGTGTTGACATCTTCTTTTAAGGTATGATACATTTAGCGGTTTCTTTGAGTTAAGTCTTCTATTTAACATCTCCTCCGTTTTAAGATTAGGAGTATATTCATTGATATACCAACACAAATCATTAATAACAAATTTATTATTGTCGCCAAAAGCATTTTCAGCCCCAAAAAGCAATCTATTTACATTATCATTCCTTTGTAGTTGAAATCTAATTTTAAGACCATACAAAACTTTATCATAATCACAAAATCCAAATATACCTTTAAGAGGTACTGCTACGGTAAAACTATTCTCAGCTTTTGCGTCATCATTATACATTGACTTCCTTTGACTATAACCAGGGTCTGCGTTTGTACCCGTTGACATATCAGGAATAAAACCTTCAACAGCTCCCTTACCCATTCTATCACTAAACGAATATAGTGTAAATTTCATCATTTCAGATGTAGCAGAGACATAATCAACCGCTTCAACCTCTTGTGTTCCAATATACAGGCGGACACTGTCAAACATTTTCCAGAAGAAATCATTTACGAGTGTAGCATTAGTATTATTCGCAGCCTTAGTGAATTTAAATTTACACAGCAAGAAACTATCAGCTATATTCAAGTAAGTTTGTTGATTATTTATTTCAAAACTTTTTGTTCCGTTTGAATTCCAGTCTGTTCCTGTTATAGCATTTACCTTAAAATAGTCTTCCTTTTTAGTGGAGTTTGAAATGATAATCGTATCATCCAAATCATAGATACTATCAATCGCTTCCATACTTGTATTTATATAGCATTAAAATTGTTGAAACCCTGACCCAAGTATTTTAATGATTTTTTGTCGTTCTTGTGAAGATAGTTGAGTTTTACCTTTTTTTATTTCTTTGATTGCTTGTAATTTATGAGACTCCTTTTGAGCATCTTTTATACTCTTTATAGCACCCGCAACGGAGCCCACGGCAGAAGCAGTTGAACCAATTAGGTCTTTATGTTTAAGGATGGTTGAACCAATACCCATTAGAGTATCAATTATCCCATCTCCTTTATTTCGAAATTGATGACCTACACCTCGTTGTCTCTTAGGTTTATAGTATCCTCTACCCACATACCTTGTATAGTCTGGTGAAAGGAACATGCCCTCCCCTGTAATTATTTTATATTTTCCCAACTCGTGTTTTCTCACAATAACCATTATTTATTTATTGAAAAACTTCACGTAGGTGAATTCTGATGGATATAATTTCATCATTAAAGGATATCATACGATTATCTTGGTCGGTTATCCTAAAATTTACTCTGTATATGGTTTTTCCTGACACAGGTAAATAGACAAGATTTTTTGGTTCCATATTAAATTTATAACCAATCGGGGTTGAGTATGCACTGAATGAAAATATTGTATTTGTTCTTATTCCATCGTTATAAGCACCATCAATCAAATCACAATGAATTAATACTGAATTTATACCGGAGGATATTTGGATAACATTATCACTGTAAAACGTCCCGTTATTTTCAATCTTTTTTGAAGAGAAACCCAATAGCTCTCTAAACGAATTTTCAATCGTGAAATCAACTTTATAATTATTTTTAAGTTTAATAGTTGATTTTGAAGTGTGTTTTTGAATATCTATTACAATATTTTTTGGTTCATCACCTTTTTCTTTCATAAGGCGAGAGACTTCTGAAGATATTTGAGAAATCTCGTAAGCTCCAGGTGAAACGGTTATAGTTTTATATCCACTTCCTGGATTATAACTAAACTTGTTGTTTTTCTCTGTGATATTAAAAAGGGTATTGTAAGTTTCCATTGACAACAAAGATGCCTCATATGAGGTAAGGGGGTCAAGTTGTAGTGGGTAAGGGAATGAAGCTGTGTAATCGCTCGTTGTGAAATTAAAACTAAGAATTGTGCTTCTCATCTTATTTAATATCTAATAAAATATCTTTGTATTGACATTTATTAATTATTTTCATGTTCATCAACTGATCTAAAATGGCTGAGGATTCATTAAAACAATTGTTGTTTCCAGCCTTCTTACTACCTAACAACAATAATAGCCTATTAACTAATTGTGATGGGTCATTTGGAAGAAAACTAACACCCGAACCAAGCTTACTTAAAGCATCAATAATATGTTTCTCCTTCTCATTCTTCTTACTTTTACCAGAAACAGAAACTCCATAATCAAGTGCATTTAGCAACTCAATATATACCCTATCTTCCTCTCTTTCCATATCAAGTGGTTCCTCAAAATATTTTGAACCGCTGAATCCGGGGTTTGTTAGAAGAAACATTAATCTTGGAGTTAATTTAACATTTGGTTGAGTAGAACTCAAGAACATCAATTCATCATTAAATATCAATACCTTTTCTTCCACAAGATGAAACACTGCTGGTTCTTCTGTTGGAATGAGACCTGCTCTGGTTTTTGAACCCGCCGAATATTCATTGTTTTGAAGAGCTTCCACAACATAATTAGGGGGTTGATTTACCTCCTCAAGTTTCCGAAATAATCCCTCATCATCATATTCTAATTCACCAAGTTCTTGTTTTGTTATCTGACTAAAATCTTTGAGCATTTGAAGTTTTTTCGGAGTAAATTCTACCGTGGGTACTGTAGGTGAGTGTTGAGTTTTCAAAAGTGGTTTAAAGAATTTCTCTTGTTTTCTTTCAAAGGCTTCTTCACCAGTTAGTTTCTGTCTCCGTTTCTTCTTTATCTCTTCCTGTTGTTTAACAACTTTTGAAACTAATTGTTGATGTTCCTTAAACTTTCTTTCTCTTTCTTCAGTATTCATTTTCTGTATTTATTTATTGAAAAATATCATTTAGTATCTCATCTTGTTTCACAACAATATATTTATATTTTCCAATCGTGTGTTTCATATAATTTTCAAATTCTTTTTTACTACATAACGTAGAGCAATTATCTCTCCAAAAATTATTTACATCTATTGAATTTAACTTAAATAAAATAAAAGTATTGGCATTGTTTCTTATTGAGCGTCGAGGGAGTTGAAAATATGATTGACTAAGATATATACAATTACAAGAAGAATGTCTCCCTCTTGTATAGTAGCTATCCATTACTGTTTGGTTTCTCTCATTAACACAATCATCAAAGATGACGAGGTTCTTTTTTGATTTATCTAAATCTTGAGGTGAAGGTATATCATCCGTATTATCACTGAGAATACAAGTTATGGGTTTCGATTTTGATTTCTGTGTATCACAAAATAATTGTATTATATCTTCAATATTATAATCATTCAGTTTGTTTTGAAGTTTAAATAAACCGATAATGTCTTCCTTTTTAAGACCTGCATTAAAACCCTGTGAGAGTAGTTGATACTCGGGTTGAAAACTTGACTTTGTAAAAATTATTAAATTATCATAATCTAAAAAATTAGGACCAAGGAGCATCTTTAAAAGTAAACAGGTTTTCCCACATCCGCTTGAACCAACTATTAGACATCTCAATGAATTTGGAATGTTTTTATGGTTATTAAATTTTATCTTATTTTCCCAAACGGGTAAAAAATCATTCATTTATATATTTGGAAAACAAGTCATCCAACTTTTTTTGAGCTATTTTAGAAACTCTATATTTTATCCTGAGTTCTGGTTTAATTTCAAAATAATTCATTATTTTATTTATGTAGTATCTTGTATTAACATTTCCATTAAAATTATTTTGAATAATAAATATCATTAAACCCTTATACATTTCCTCAATACAAAGAGTCTCTTTCCTTGTAAGAAATGGTGTATTATCACCATAATGCTTAACATTCATCTCTCTTATTAATCTTGTAAAGTAATTCATTTTTGGTTCTAATTTAAAAGAGTTATATGTTTTTTTATATTTCTTATTATCATTAATTAGAATATAATCACAGAATAAACATTGTTTATATGAATCCTCATCATTAAGCCCCACTCTATCACAAGCCGGACAATTCTCTAATTTATCATATGGAGAGTCTGGAAATTCTAAATATCCTTCAGAACTTATCATATTTATGTGGTAAATTTTTACTTAAACTAAACGCAAGTTTATTCATTAATAAATACAATGTTTCAAAGCACAAAAGACAAATTTCAATCAATCTCTACTTCGGTGGAAGATATAGAAAAATATGTCAAAGATGTTAAATTGAACAAAGATAAATATGGAAATTTTTGGGTAAAACCAGTTATGGAAAATAACATGAGCCCCTCTATTTCATTTAAAGGAAGAGCTCTAACTATACCTGGAAAGACATCCATTAAAGTAAATCTAACAAAAGTTTCTCCTCTACTCCTGGCAATTTATTCAAAGCTTGAAAAAGTGATTGACCACGATACTTTGAAAAAGAATGATAAGACCATTAATAATTCTAGAGGAGACATTTGTATTTTCTTTAATAATCCAAAGGGTGTAGATCTAAGTAAAATGAATGATGTTAATATTTCTGGTGAAATGTCATTTCGTTCTATGATAGTTAGAGATTATTTAAAGATAACTTTTGATATAAAAATTGTAGAGATTGAATCTGTTAATGAAAGAAAGTATATAGATATTGATGGGAATATTTTTCTTGCTAATTAAATATGAGTCAATACAGCAGTGAAGATTTTACTATTTCATTGAACTCGGACGATAGTGATGATAGTATTTCATTGAACTTGGATGATGGTGATGATAGTATTTCATTGAACACAGATGATAGTTATGATACTAATAGTTTGTGCTCAAATGATAGTTATGAGAGTAGCTTTATTGATGACTCTGAGTATGATTCTGAGTATTCATGTGATAGTTATGACTTAGATGATTCTGAGTGAAAAAGTGTTTTAGTTTAAGCACAGTGATATATATAAAACGGAGCTGTAAAGCTCAAAAGTGTTTTATTTTAAGCACAGTGATATATATAAAACACCACGTTTTCTCACGCTATAAATATGGTTTATTGTGATACTTGCGAGAAGGAAGTAAAATATTATAAACAACATATTCTCACCGCAAAACATACATACAACATTTTAAACAAACTTTCCCCTCTTCCACCTGAAACAAAACACTGTTCTACATGTAATAAAAATATCCTCAAGAAAGGCTTCAAAATACATCTTAAAACAAATCTACATTTATCAAATTTTATCACAACTAAAAACTCTGATGGAGCATTCAAAGGACATATTAAAATAAGAGTCTTTAACTTCAAACCTCCTGAACCAGAGTCTATAGTTGATGCTGTAGAAATAGTTAAACCTGCTGTTCAAACGTTGATTGAAAAAACACTAAAGGAAATGAAACCACTTAAATTTTATATGGGAGTAAAATTAGAAATGACAAAGGATGAAGGAGTTATAGATGCACCATACATGAGAACTGAGCCACACTTTATATCTTCATATCAAGATTTTAAAACATCAGGAGTCTATGATGAACTTATTAAACAAGAGCAAGATGTGGATAATTCAATCGTAGGAAGTGGATTCAATATAGGAAAAATTATTTACATAGACATTCATATTCTTAAATCAGATCCTCTAAAAGCTTCTTCTTACATTGATTTACCCAGTGTTATCAAAAATAGAAAAGCAGTTATCAATATCAAAAATAAAGACAATAAATGTTTTCTCTGGTCTATTTTAGCACACTTACATCCTCCACATTTTCATGATGAAAGAGTATCTCATTATAAAAAATATGAGAATACATTAAATACGAAAGATCTAAAGTTTCCGATGACTTTAAATGATATTCCTAAATTTGAAAAGATGAATAATTTATCAGTTAATGTTTATGGTCTAACAGAAACAAACAACATTCAGGTTTTAAAGCTTTCTGACAATTGTAAACAAACTCATATTAATCTTCTATATTTTAATTCAGACGAAAATTCACATTATACATACATCAAAGATATTGCTAAATTAATAAAACCACAAGTCTGTAAGAGAACAAATAAAATATATATTTGTTTGCGTTGTCTTAACTTCTTCAATTCACAAGAAAGATTAGATAAACATTCAAATTATTGTGGCGAACATAAATCAACGGTAATCAATATGTCTAAAGAAGGCTCAAAGATCACATTCAAAGATGAAAATAAAAAGATCAAACATCCATTTGTTATATATGCTGATTTTGAAAGTATTTTAGAAAAAATTGATACTGCTTCTCAAGATCCAAAAGAATCATACACAAATAAATATCAAAAACATACTCCTTGTGGTTTTTGTTATTATATCAAATCATCCGTTGGTGATAAATATAACAAGTTAGAGATGTATAGAGGCTCAAATACCCCAGAGGAGTTTGTGAAACGACTAGAAAAAGACTGTGTTCGATTAACCAAGATAATGAGAGAAACCAATAAACCAATGTCCTTAACAAGTAAAGAAAAAAGGGAATTTATAAAAAACAATGTCTGTCATATTTGTGAGGAGAAAATTGGTAAAGGTCTAAAGGTTAGAGACCATTGTCATCTCACTGGTAAATATAGAGGTCCGGCTCATCAAAGTTGTAATATTAATTATCAACTCCCCTCTTTCATTCCTGTCTTTCTTCATAACAACGCTCATTATGATACACATCTATTTATCAAGGAACTCTCAAAGACTTCTGGAAGTATCTCAGCAATTCCAAACACGGATCAGAAATACATTTCATTCACAAAAACAATTCACACATCTCCTATTACTCATATCAGATTTCTTGATACATTTAAATTCATGGCAAGTCCATTGGTTAACTTGGTTCAAAATCTAAAAGAGTTTCCATGTCTTTCAGAGTATTTTTTAGATAAAGATTTTCTAACACAAAAGGGAATTTACCCCTATGACTATATGGACTCATTTGAGAGATTCAATGAAACACAACTTCCTTCAAAAGAAAATTTCTATAACAAATTAAATAATAGTCATATATCTGATAAAGATTATGTACACGCACAAAATGTTTGGGAAAAATATAACATCAAGAATCTTGGCGAGTATCACGATTTGTATCTCAAAACTGATGTGCTTTTATTGGCCGATGTATTTGAAGCCTTTAGATCTGTTTGTCGCACTGGATATGGATTGGATCCTGCTCACTACTACACAGCACCTGGATTGGCCTGGAGTGCGATGTTGAAAATGACAAAACAAGATTTGGATTTGATAACCGATGTTGATATGCTTTTGATGATTGAAAAGGCAAAAAGAGGTGGAATTTCACAAGTCTGCTCGAGTAGATACGCAAAAGCAAATAACAAATATCTTCCAAATTATGATCCAACGAAAGAGAGTTCTTACTTGATGTACTATGACGCGAACAACCTGTATGGCTGGGCAATGTCTCAGGCTCTTCCTTATGGAAAACTTAGATGGGTAAAGGAAAAAGACTACAAAAACGTTTTACAAGATGTATGTATCTCTACACAAAAAGAATTGGATGAAGAAAAAGTTGGTTATTATTTTGAAATTGATTTAAAATATCCAGAGGAACTCCATAACCTACACAAAGATCTCCCATTTGCTTGTGAGAAAGAAAGTCCAAAGAAAGAATGGTTGAGTGATTATCAACGATCGTTTGATATAGGTGAATCAACAGAAAAATTACTTACTACATTATATAACAAGAAAAATTATGTTCTACACCAAAGAAATTTGCGACAATATTTATCAAAAGGTCTAAGAGTAGAGAAGATCCATAGGGTTCTAAAGTTCAATCAAAGTCATTGGTTAAAGGGGTACATTGATTTTAATACACAAAGAAGAACAGAGTCAAAAACAGATTTTGAGAAAGACTTTTATAAATTGATGAATAATGCGGTCTTTGGTAAGACTATGGAGAATGTGAGGAAAAGACAAAATATCAGACTATCAACATCTTGGGAACAAGCATCAAAATTAATTAATAGACCGAGTTTTACTCGAGCTGAGGTCTTTACTGAGAACTTTTGTGCGATCCATTTGATTAAAGAGAGTATTGAAATGAACAAACCTATTTATATTGGAACAACAATTCTTGATTTATCAAAGTCATTAATGTATGATTACTTTTATAATAACTTGAGGAAGAAATATCAAAATGATGTTAATCTACTTTATATGGATACAGATAGTTTTATTTTGAAAATTAATACCAACGATGTTTATTCAGACATGAAAAGAGACATTAATATCTATGACACGAGTAATTACAGTCCAGAGAGTGAGTTGTTCTCTTCTAAAAATAAAAAGGTGATTGGAAAGTTCAAGGATGAATTAGGAGGAAATGTTATGAGTGAATTTGTGGGATTGAGGTCAAAGGCTTATGCTTATAAATACATTGTGAATAACGTTGAAAAGACTGATAAGAAGTTAAAAGGTGTAAAGAAAAATGTTATTAAAGAAACAATAAACTTTAAGGATTATTATAACTGTTTAACAACAAAGAAAGAAGAGTTTAGAAAGATTAATGGAATAAGAAGTTATAAACATCAATTATATTCAGAAGAGATAAATAAGAAAGCATTGGGGGCTTTTGATGATAAGAGGTTTATTTTAGAAAATGGAATTGATAGTCTCCCTTATGGTTATATAAGTATATAAGTGATAAGATATATATATATAAGTGATAAGATATATATATAAGTGATAAGATATACATAAGTGATAAGATATATATAAGTGATAAGATATATATAAGTGATAAGTTAAAAAGGGGGGGGGTTGGGGATTTTAACGGGCTACCGCCGCCTTTTTTACTATTATATAAATGATAGAACCAAGTATCAACCAGACTAAAGAGTGGAGGTGTAATCAACCTTGGTATATAAATGGAAAACATAATGAATGTGAAAAATATCAAATAGGTATAATTGAAAAGGCAACTGGTAAAAAAGTTCACAAAACAAATAAGAGAATTAATTTAAATACCGGTGAATTGGGTAAAAAAGATGGAAATATTTTTGAGTGGACGGAAAACTTTGATGGTTGTCAGGAAAATATATACTTTAATTTAAAAATGGTATGTGGCACTGGAGGCGCTCAAGCAAGAACATTGAGGGAGGTTTACCATTTTATCTTAGCTCAGTTAAAATATCTTAATAAAGAACCAAACTCAAACATATTTTTTGTTAATATATTAGATGGTGAAGAGAGTGGCAAGAGAATTAAATTATTTCCCACGCATAAACAAATATTTGTAGGGTCGTTGTTTGAGTGGGTTATATTCACCAGATGATATTAAGAGTAAAAGGTTAAAAGGTCCATGAGGTCAGAAGGATCACAGGTGTTTAAGTGGTCTAATGAATAAGGATAACATGTCAAAAGGTTAGAAGGTTCGTAAAGAACAGGGTGAGAGAAATATAGGTGTTTAGGGGCAATGAGGGAGGGAAAGAATTAATATGGAAGTGAATGGGTCAATGTTTGAGTGGGTCAAAGATTAATCTGCCAGATGATATGTAGAAGAAGGATGATAGGTCTATAAGAGAAAACAAATATTTGTAGTGTTTGAGTGGTCTAATGAACAACATTAAGGATAGGTACTACAGACAAAAGGTTCATAAAGATGAGGGTGGGAGAAATAGAGGTGTTTATGATTTTTGAAAAAGACAAGGGGGTAAATGACATTAGATAGGGATTTCACATGTTAAACGGAGGTGTCCCAGAAGCAACATTATTACACTACTCTTGTGTTAGTGTTGAAAACCCACTTTTCGCCCTTGTGTTAGTGTTGAAAAACCACTTTTCGCACTTGTGTTGGTGCAGGAAACCACTTTTGCACTTGTATTAGTGTGGAAAAAACACTTTTCGCACTTGTGTTAGTGTTGAAAAACCACTTTTCACACTTGTGTTAGTGTTGAAAAACCACTTTTCACACTTGTGTTTGTGCAGGAAACCACTTTTGCACTTGTATTAGTGTGGAAAAAACACTTTTCGCACTTCTGTTAGTGTTGAAAAACCACTTATCGCACTTGTGTTAGTGTTGAAAAACCACTTTTCGCACTTGTGTTGGTGCAGGAAACCACTTTTGCACTTGTATTAGTGTGGAAAAACCACTTTTCGCACTAGTGTTAGTGTTGAAAAACCACTTTTCGCACTTGTGTTAGTGTTGAAAAACCACTTTTTGCACTTTTGTTGGTGCAGTAAACCACTTTTGCACTTGTATTAGTGTTGAAAAAACACTTTTTGCACTTGTGATAGTGTTGAAAAACCACTTTTCACACTTGTGTTAGTGTTGAAAAACCACTTTTCGCACTTGTGTTGGTGCAGGAAACCACTTTTGCACTTGTATTAGTGTGGAAAAATCCACTTTTTGCACTTGTGTTAGTGTTGAAAAACCACTTTTCGCACTTGTGTTAGTGTTGAAAAACCACTTTTCGCACTTGTGTTGGTGCAGGAAACCACTTTTGCACTTGTATTAGTGTGGGAAAACCACTTTTTGCACTTGTGTTAGTGTTGAAAAACCACTTTTCGCACTTGTGTTAGTGTTGAAAAACCACTTTTTGCACTTTTGTTGGTGCAGGAAACCACTTTTGCACTTGTATTAGTGTGGAAAAAACACTTTTTGCACTTGTGATAATGTTGAAAAACCACTTTTAGCACTTGTGTTAGTGTTGAAAAACCACTTTTCGCACTTGTGTTGGTGCAGGAAACCACTTTTGCACTTGTATTAGTGTGAAAAAACCACTTTTTGCACTTGTGATAGTGTTGAAAATCCACTTTTCGCACTTGTGTTAGTGTTGAAAAACCACTTTTCGCACTCGTGTTAGTGTTGAAAAACCCACTTTTCGCACTTGTGTTGGTGCAGGAAACCACTTTTGCACTTGTATTAGTGTGGAAAAAACACTTTTCGCACTTGTGTTAGTGTTGAAAAACCACTTTTCGCACTTGTGTTAGTGTTGAAAAACCACTTTTCGCACTTGTGTTGGTGCAGGAAACCACTTTTGCACTTGTATTAGTGTGGAAAAAACACTTTTTGCACGTGTGATAGTGTTGAAAAACCACTTTTCGCACTTGTGTTAGTGTTGAAAAACCACTTTTCGCACTTTTGTTGGTGCAGGAAACCACTTTTGCACTTGTATTAGTGTGGAAAAAACACTTTTTGCACTTGTGATAGTGTTGAAAAACCACTTTTCGCACTTGTGTTAGTGTTGAAAACCCACTTTTCGCACTTGTGTTGGTGCAGGAAACCACTTTTGCACTTGTATTAGTGTGGAAAAAAACACTTTTCACACTTGTGTTAGTGTTGAAAAACCACTTTTCGCACTTGTGTTAGTGTTGAAAAACCACTTTTCGCACTTGTGTTAGTGTTGAAAAACCACTTTTCGCACTTTTGTTGGTGCAGGAAACCACTTTTGCACTTGTATTAGTGTGGAAAAAACACTTTTGGCACTTGTGATAGTGTTGAAAAACCACTTTTCGCACTTGTGTTAGTGTTGAAAACCCACTTTTCGCACTTGTGTTGGTGCAGGAAACCACTTTTGCACTTGTATTAGTGTGGAAAAAACACTTTTCGCACTTGTGTTAGTGTTGAAAATCCACTTTTCGCACTTGTGTTAGTGTTGAAAAACCACCCCTCGCACTTGTGTTGGTGCAGGAAACCACTTTTGCACTTGTATTAGTGTGGAAAAAACACTTTTCGCACTTGTGTTAGTGTGGAAAAAACACTTTTCGCACTTGTGTTGGTGCAGGAAACCACTTTTGCACTTGTATTAGTGTGGAAAAAACACTTTTCGCACTTCTGTTGGTGTTGAAAAACCACTTTTCGCACTTGTGTTAGTGTTGAAAAACCACTTTTCGCACTTGTGTTGGTGCAGGAAACCACTTTTGCACTTGTATTAGTGTGGAAAAACCACTTTTCGCATTAGTGTTAGTGTTGAAAAACCACTTTTCGCACTTGTGTTAGTGTTGAAAAACCACTTTTTGCACTTTTGTTAGTGCAGGAAACCACTTTTGCACTTGTATTAGTGTGGAAAAAACACTTTTTGCACTTGTGATAGTGTTGAAAAACCACTTTTCGCACTTGTGTTAGTGTTGAAAAACCACTTTTCGCACTTGTGTTGGTGCAGGAAACCACTTTTGCACTTGTATTAGTGTGGCAAAACCAGTTTTTGCACTTGTGATATTGTTGAAAAACCACTTTTCGCACTTTTATTGGTGCAGGAAACCACTTTTGCACTTGTATTAGTGTGGAAAAAACACTTTTGTCACTTGTGATAGTGTTGAAAAACCACTTTTCGCACTTGTGTTAGTGTTGAAAACCCACTTTTCGCACTTGTGTTGGTGCAGGAAACCACTTTTGCACTTGTATTAGTGTGGAAAAAACACTTTTCGCACTTGTGTTAGTGTTGAAAAACCACTTTTCGCACTTGTGTTAGTGTTGAAAAACCACTTTTCGCACTTGTGTTGGTGCAGGAAACCACTTTTGCACTTGTATTAGTGTGGAAAAAACACTTTTCGCACTTGTGTTAGTGTTGAAAAACCACTTTTCGCACTTGTGTTAGTGTTGAAAAACCACTTTTCGCACTTGTGTTGGTGCAGGAAACCACTTTTGCACTTGTATTAGTGTGGAAAAAACACTTTTCGCACTTGTGTTAATGTTGAAAAACCACTTTTCGCACTTGTGTTAGTGTTGAAAAACCACTTTTCGCACTTGTGTTAGTGTTGAAAAACCACTTTTCGCACTAGTGTTGGTGCAGGAAACCACTTTTGCACTTGTATTAGTGTGGAAAAACAACTTTTTGCACTTGTGATAGGGTTGAAAAACCACTTTTCACACTTGTGTTGGTGCAGGAAACCACTTTTGCACTTGTATTAGTGTGGAAAAAACACTTTTTGCACTTGTGATAGTGTTGAAAAACCACTTTTCGCACTTGTGTTAGTGTTGAAAAACCACTTTTCGCACTTGTGTTGGTGCAGCAGGAAACCACTTTTGCACTTGTATTAGTGTGGAAAAACCACTTTTCGCACTTGTGTTAGTGTTGAAAAACCACTTTTCGCACTTGTGTTAGTGTTGAAAAACCACTTTTCACACTTGTGTTAGTGTTGAAAAACCACTTTTCGCACTTGTGTTGGTGCAGGAAACCACTTTTGCACTTGTATTAGTGTGGAAAAACCACTTTTCGCACTTGTGTTAGTGCTGAAAAACCACTTTTCGCACTTGTGTTAGTGTTGAAAAACCACTTTTCGCACTTTTGTTGGTGCAGTAAACCACTTTTGCACTTGTATTAGTGTGGAAAAAACACTTTTTGCACTTGTGATAGTGTTGAAAAACCACTTTTCGCACTTGTGTTGGTGCAGGAAACCACTTTTGCACTTGTATTAGTGTGGCAAAACCAGTTTTTGCACTTGTGATAGTGTTGAAAAACCACTTTTCGCACTTTTATTGGTGCAGGAAACCACTTTTGCACTTGTATTAGTGTGGAAAAAAACACTTTTGTCACTTGTGATAGTGTTGAAAAACCACTTTTCGCACTTGTGTTAGTGTTGAAAACCCACTTTTCGCACTTGTGTTGGTGCAGGAAACCACTTTTGCACTTGTATTAGTGTGGAAAAAACACTTTTCGCACTTGTGTTAGTGTTGAAAAACCACTTTTCGCACTTGTGTTAGTGTTGAAAAACCACTTTTCGCACTTATGTTGGTGCAGGAAACCACTTTTGCACTTGTATTAGTGTGGAAAAAACACTTTTCGCACTTGTGTTAGTGTTGAAAAACCACTTTTCGCACTTGTGTTAGTGTTGAAAAACCACTTTTCGCACTTGTGTTGGTGCAGGAAACCACTTTTGCACTTGCATTAGTGTGGAAAAAACACTTTTCGCACTTGTGTTAGTGTTGAAAAACCACTTTTCGCACTTGTGTTAGTGTTGAAAAACCACTTTTCGCACTTGTGTTGGTGCAGGAAACCACTTTTGCACTTGCATTAGTGTGGAAAAAACACTTTTCGCACTTGTGTTAGTGTTGAAAAACCACTTTTCGCACTTGTGTTAGTGTTGAAAAACCACTTTTTGCACTTGTGTTGGTGCAGGAAACCACTTTTGCACTTGTATTAGTGTGGAAAAACCACTTTTCGCACTTGTGTTAGTGTCGAAAAACCACTTTTCGCACTTGTGTTAGTGTTGAAAAACCACTTTTCGCACTTTTGTTGGTGCAGGAAACCACTTTTGCACTTGTATTAGTGTGGAAAAAACACTTTTGGCACTTGTGATAGTGTTGAAAAACCACTTTTCGCACTTGTGTTAGTGTTGAAAACCCACTTTTCGCACTTGTGTTGGTGCAGGAAACCACTTTTGCACTTGTATTAGTGTGGAAAAAACACTTTTCGCACTTGTGTTAGTGTTGAAAATCCACTTTTCGCACTTGTGTTAGTGTTGAAAAACCACTTTTCGCACTTGTGTTGGTGCAGGAAACCACTTTTGCACTTGTATTAGTGTGGAAAAAACACTTTTCGCACTTGTGTTAGTGTGGAAAAAACACTTTTCGCAATTGTGTTGGTGCAGGAAACCACTTTTGCACTTGTATTAGTGTGGATAAACACTTTTTGCACTTGTGATAGTGTTGAAAAACCACTTTTTGCACTTGTGTTAGTGTTGAATAACCACTTTTCGCACTTGTGTTGGTGCAGGAAACCACTTTTGCACTTGTATTAGTGTGGAAAAAACACTTTTCGCACTTGTGTTAGTGTTGAAAAACCACTTTTCGCACTTGTGTTAGTGTTGAAAAACCACTTTTCGCACTTGTGTTGGTGCAGGAAACCACTTTTGCACTTGTATTAGTGTGGAAAAAACACTTTTCGCACTTGTGTTAGTGTTGAAAAACCACTTTTCGCACTTGTGTTAGTGTTGAAAAACCACTTTTCGCACTTGTGTTGGTGCAGGAAACCACTTTTGCACTTGCATTAGTGTGGAAAAAACACTTTTTGCACTTGTGTTAGTGTTGAAAAACCACTTTTCGCACTTGTGTTAGTGTTGAAAAACCACTTTTCGCACTTGTGTTGGTGCAGGAAACCACTTTTGCACTTGTATTAGTGTGGAAAAAACACTTTTCGCACTTCTGTTAGTGTTGAAAAACCACTTTTCTCACCTTGTGTTAGTGTTGAAAAACCACTTTTTGCACTTGTGTTGGTGCAGGAAACCACTTTTGCACTTGTATTAGTGTGGAAAAACCACTTTTCGCACTTGTGTTAGTGTCGAAAAACCACTTTTCGCACTTGTGTTA